>NW_026046828.1:0-20000 GCF_023864275.1 Schistocerca cancellata | reverse complement strand
TGTTAAAGTGTCAATACAAACAACTGGGATTATAAATGGATGTTCAGCTATATTTCCTTTCCGATTGTACTGCGTCACTCCTAATTAAATTCCTCACAGATAAGTGGACACGTTAAACATCTGAACAGAAACTGTCGGAATGTTATGTACTCACTCCCCTCTAAAAGTCCTAGAAGCTTATAACAGGAATCCCAGAACAGCTTGTATATCATGAAGTTTTCCCTGCTTTTTGAGTTACACATTGATAGCATTCATAGAATCAGTACAAAGAGAGAAGATTTTTAAGTAGATAACTATAGTCCAGTTGTGTTCTTCGAAAATGAAATAACAAACATCTCAAGTATGGGAAATTTAGAACATTGTCAAATAATAAATTCACAATTTAAGTCTCTAGCTGCTCTATTAAAACATACTGCGGGTAAAAGAACGTTGCTACGTTGGAGAGCCGTCAGCCTAAACGAAAAAGTAATGATCCATGCTACTGAAACAGATGCCACAACCATAGAAGATAGCAGAACAGTATACTATAGATCTGTGTAACAGATCATTTGTGAACTGCGGCAATTCTGATAAGAATACAAACTTGTTTCAGGAATTGTTTCGGCGTATTTCAGAGCAGTTCGCTTCCATGTTGCGACGCAAGGCTTTCTTGCATTGGTACATAGGCGAAGGCATGGATGAGATGGAATTTGCAGAGGCAGCCTCCAACGTCGACGACTTGATCAGCGAGTACCAGCAGTACCAGGTTAGTAGCGGGTGTTTGGTGAATCTAAAAAAGAAATGAGGCGATGTAGCAGATTTTGACAACCTTAACTAAAGTTACTCTGCCACCTACACGCTACCTGGTTACTCCTGCCTTAAATGCCAATTAAGTCAAAACGAAGAAACCTTTTGGCAGTTTTAATGTTCACAGAAAATAGGCTTACCTTATTTAGTGCTACGCCTTTTCCATTAAGCGTAATAAATATGGTAGATGTGCCATCACTGCATAACTTAATGAAGGAAGGAAGGAAGGAAGGAATACCGTTGATGAGTGACATTGCCAACTAGCTGTTCAAGAATCAAATGAATCTGATCCGTGTTTGAGTTCCGCAGACTGGTCCGTGTACTGACCATGTAGCTACTTCTGTCTCCAGTTTGTTGTAATAATAATGTCCGCAACTCGTGGTCTTGGGGTAGCGTTCTCGCTTCCGGCGCACGGGCTCCCGGGTTCGATTCCCGGCGGGGTCAGGGACTTTCTCTCCCTCATCATTGACTCGCAAGTCGCCGAAGTGGCGTCAACTAAAAAGGCCTTGCAATAGGGCGGCCGAACTTTCCCGCATGGGGCCCTCCCGGCCAACAATGCCATACGATAATTTCATTTCATTTTTAGTAATAATTATTATGAACCAGTTGTACAAAAGACGAAACAGAATTAGTATCTCGAACTACGAAACTATACTCAGATGTTGCAAATGTAGCCCTATTCTTGCAACCAGTGGTTTCACTATAGCTAAAACGAGTTAGTTGTCTGAACAGCAAGTGTTGAGAAGTCTTATAAGGTAACTTCAACATTTGGTATGTGTGGGTTAGCATTATTGCAAAAAAAAAAGTAATTCACGTGGTATTTTCCTTCACTCTCATCGTCATTTTCGCAAATACGGTTATTCGTGAGCAACAAATTACTATAAATACTTGTATGTGTCCTCGAAAAACTCCACGATGTCACAAAATAATGTACATTTTTTGGAACTGAAGCCCTTCAGTGTAAATCGGACAGAACTGTAAAGTTTTTTGTGTTGTACGGGTTAAGATGTAAAGTAGCGGTATATATTCAAAACTAAAACCATGCTGAAATAAGACTACGGCTAAGATTACTGCTGCTAAGACAGTGACATAACTATTGTATTTTTTATAATGGAATAGTATCGAAAGCTTGCTAGATTTGACCTCTTAGATAAGCGTTTGTATTCTTGCGGTATACATTGTTTCCTTGCTAATACCCAAAAGGTTGAACATAAAAGGATTAAATGTGGCGATGGAACGAGTACCCTACAACACATCCTCTTTGCCCTATCCATCTCGGAGGGACTTGGTGACTCAAATTTCCTGTTGCAAAAATAAACTTAATTTTCAAACATTTCGTTAAGTCCTGTAGTTCTCAGATGCAACATTTATTGTTAAGTCACCTGCTTCGACTGGGCGGTTTCTTGTATCAGTCATCCATCTACTTAGATCATGGTTCGGCCTGAAGGTCTTTATTTCTTGGTTTCGGTGCAGAAATTTGTCCACCTACGCAGATAGGCTTGTTCATGCCCATTCACTTCACTCTGTGTTGATACATGCTAGTTCAGTCGATTCAAAGCGCCATTAAAAAACAGACTAGGTAGCATAACTCAAGCTTAGTGGTAGTATCTGTATATTTTTAGAAAAGACCTGACGTTCGGAATTAAATTGCATTAAACGTTCAAAGTTCAATTAATGAGCCTTTAATGTGTCTGAAAAATCATCTTAGTGGCTATCAAATCCATATTCACTGCCTAAACTATTATTATTGCAAGCTTGTTACTGTTTTACTAAGTGTCTTCACACGCAAAACAGCCAGCATTTGCACGTCCAACCCGAATGAATTGTGTGTTCTAAACAATCAGTGACCCACAACTATCCGCGAGTTAAAGTAGTTCAGTCCTCTTCTTTTAAAGAAGTGCTCGCCGTAATGCTCCATGAATGTTCATGACACACCATGTGGAGTTCTAAAACGACCAGAAATTTCACACGCAAATAACTTCCAAAGTAATTCAATAAAGAATTCTCAAACATTTCACTAAAAATTTTTAAATTTGTACTCTATTCATATTTAGGGCAAAACATCTGAACGAATACATGATTCTGATCTTAGCCGAAATTTGTGTGGTACCGGTCCACACGTTCCGTTCACTAAGACGGCTGACGTTCGACAACTCGATACACAGGACTGCAGCACAGTGCGCTTCGCAAAGTGCGTAGAATACTTAAATCTCTTGTGCTGATAGTCTGTCCAGATAATCAGAAAAGCTCCTGCCTTCAAATGCTGCTATAATCAGTAACTCGTCCAACAGGATTATGAAAGAATTTATGAAACGAAATTCAAATAAAATGAACTCCGAATTATCGGCAGCAATTAAACTTTTTCTTTCGTTTTGGCTGTTTTTACACAAAAGAAAGCACAGTGGACACGAGTCTCATGACTCGCGACTGCACAAGATTTTTTCGAAGTATACTTTTCCATAGTTTTCAGTAAAATAAAACATTCACACTTCACGTATGTCCTCTATACGCTCACTCTAACCACAACATAATTAAATAATTTTGAAACGACTGTTTCTACTTCAAGCAACTATCGTAGCTAAAACATAATTTTAAAGAAATTTTATGTACTAATCTTTTTAGTCAGATTATGGAGCATAAATATCTTTCAATCCATAGCTCTGTTTCGTGGCGAAAGAAAAGTTATTTTCAGATTAAATACACTCCTGGAAATTGAAATAAGAACACCGTGAATTCATTGTCCCAGGAAGGGGAAACTTTATTGACACATTCCTGGGGTCATACACATCACATGATCACACTGACAGAACCACAGGCACATAGACACAGGCAACAGAGCATGCACAATGTCGGCACTAGTACAATGTATATCCACCTTTCGCAGCAATGCAGGCTGCTATTCTCCCATGGAGACGATCGTAGAGATGCTGGATGTAGTCCTGTGGAACGGCTTGCCATGCCATTTCCACCTGGCGCCTCAGTTGGACCAGCGTTCGTGCTGGACGTGCAGACCGCGTGAGACGACGCTTCATCCAGTCCCAAACATGCTCAATGGGGGACAGATCCGGAGATCTTGCTGGCCAGGGTAGTTGACTTACACCTTCTAGAGCACGTTGGGTGGCACGGGATACATGCGGACGTGCATTGTCCTGTTGGAACAGCAAGTTCCCTTGCCGGTCTAGGAATGGTAGAACGATGGGTTCGATGACGGTTTGGATGTACCGTGCACTATTCAGTGTCCCCTCGACGATCACCAGTGGTGTACGGCCAGTGTAGGAGATCGCTCCCCACACCATGATGCCGGGTGTTGGCCCTGTGTGCCTCGGTCGTATGCAGTCCTGATTGTGGCGCTCACCTGCACGGCGCCAAACACGCATACGACCATCATTGGCACCAAGGCAGAAGCGACTCTCATCGCTGAAGACGACACGTCTAAATTCGTCCCTCCATTCACGCCTGTCGCGACACCACTGGAGGCGGGCTGCACGATGTTGGGGCGTGAGCGGAAGACGGCCTAACGGTGTGCGGGACCGTAGCCCAGCTTCATGGAGACGGTTGCGAATGGTCCTCGCCGATACCCCAGGAGCAACAGTGTCCCTAATTTGCTGGGTAGTGGCGGTGCGGTCCCCTACGGCACTGCGTAGGATCCTACGGTCTTGGCGTGCATCCGTGCGTCGCTGCGGTCCGGTCCCAGGTCGACGGGTACGTGCACCTTCCGCCGACCACTGGCGACAACATCGATGTACTGTGGAGACCTCACGCCCCACGTGTTGAGCAATTCGGCGGTATGTCCACCCGGCCTCCCGCATGCCCACTATACGCCCTCGCTCAAAGTCCGTCAACTGCACATACGGTTCACGTCCACGCTGTCGCGGCATGCTACCAGTGTTAAAGACTGCGATGGAGCTCCGTATGCCACGGCAAAGTGGCTGACACTGACGGCGGCGGTGCACAAATGCTGCGCAGCTAGCGCCATTCGACGGCCAACACCGCGGTTCCTGGTGTGTCCGCTGTGCCGTGCGTGTGATCATTGCTTGTACAGCCCTCTCGCAGTGTCCGGAGCAAGTATGGTGGGTCTGACACACTGGTGTCAATGTGTTCTTTTTTCCATTTCCAGGAGTGTATATCTCCGAAAGTATTGAAGATCATGATCTGAGGTGATGAAAGTACAGTCGTGGCAGCGACAGGATTACAGTATGTAGAGTACGAAAAAACGAGTTTCTACATCTACATCTACATTTATACTCCGCAAGCCACCCAACGGTGTGTGGCGGAGGGCACTTTACGTGCCACTGTCATTATCTCCCTTTCCTGTTCCAGTCGCGTATGGTTCGCGGGAAGAACGACTGTCTGAAAGCCTCTGTGCGCGCTCTAATCTCTCTAATTTTACATTCGTGATCTCCTCGGGAGGTATAAGTAGGGGGAAGCAATATATTCGATACCTCATCCAGAAACGCACCCTCTCGAAACCTGGCGAGCAAGCGACACCGCGATGCAGAGCGCCTCTCTTGCAGGGTCTGCCACTTGAGTTTGTTAAACATCTCCGTAACGCTATCACGGTTACCAAATAACCCTGTGACGAAACGCGCCGCTCTTCTTTGGATCTTCTCTATCTCCTCCGTCAACCCGATCTGGTACGGATCCCACACTGATGAGCAATACTAAAGTATAGGTCGAACGAGTGTTTTGTAAGCCACCTCCTTTGTTGATGGACTACATTTTCTAAGGACTCTCCCAATGAATCTCAACCTGGTACCTGCCTTACCAACAATTAATTTTATATGATCATTCCACTTCAAATCGTTCCGCACGCATACTCCCAGATATTTTACAGAAGTAACTGCTACCAGTGTTTGTTCCGCTATCATATAATCATACAATAAAGGATCCTTCTTTCTATGTATTCGCAATACATTTGTCTATGTTAAGGGTCAGTTGCCACTCCCTGCACCAAGTGCCTATCCGCTGCAGATCTTCCTGCATTTCGCTACAATTTTCTAATGCTGCAACTTCTCTGTATACTACAGCATCATCCGCGAAAAGCCGCATGGAACTTCCGACACTATCTACTAGGTCATTTATATATATTGTGAAAAGCAGTGGTCCCATAACACTCCCCTGTGGCACGCCAGAGGTTACTTTAACGTCTGTAGATGTCTCTCCATTGAGAACAACATGCTGTGTTCTGTTTGCTAAAAACTCTTCAATCCAGCCACACAGCTGGTCTGATATTCCGTAGGCTCTTACTTTGTTTATCAGGCGACAGTGCGGAACTGTATCGAACGCCTTCCGGAAGTCAAGGAAAATGGCATCTACCTGGGAGCCTGTATCTAATATTTTCTGGGTCTCATGAACAAATAAAGCGAGTTGGGTTTCACACGATCGCTGTTTCCGGAATCCATGTTGATTCCTACATAGTAGATTCTGAGTTTCCAAAAACGACATGATACTCGAGCAAAAGACATGTTCTAAAATTCTACAACAGATCGACGTCAGAGAGATAGGTCTATAGTTTTGCGCATCTGCTCGACGACCCTTCTTGAAGACTGGGACTACCTGTGCTCTTTTCCAATCATTTGGAACCTTCTGTTCCTCTAGAGACTTGCGGTACACGGCTGTTAGAAGGGGGGCAAGTTCTTTCGCGTACTCTGTGTAGAATCGAATTGGTATCCCGTCAGGTCCAGTGGACTTTCCTCTGTTGAGTGATTCCAGTTGCTTTTCTATTCCTTGGACACTTATTTCAATGTCAGCCATTTTTTCGTTGGTGCGAGGATTTAGAGAAGGAACTGCAGTGCGGTCTTCCTCTGTGAAACAGCTTTGGAAAAAGGTGTTTAGTATTTCAGTTTTACGCTTGTCATCCTCTGTTTCAATGCCATCATCGTCCCGGAGTGTCTGGACATGATGTTTCGAGCCACTTACTGATTTAACGTAAGACCAGAACTTCCTAGGATTTTCTGTCAAGTCGGAACCTAGTATTTTACTTTCGAATTCACTGAACGCTTCACGCATAGCCTTCCTTACGCTAACTTTGACATCGTTTAGCTTCTGTTTGTCTGAGAGGTTTTGGCTGCGTTTAAACTTGGAGTGAAGCTCTCATTGCTTTCGCAGTAGTTTCCTAACTTTGTTGTTGTACCACGGTGGGTTTTTCCCGTCCCTCACAGTTTTGCTCGGCACGTACCTGTCTAAAACGCATTTTACGATTGCCTTGAACTTTTTCCATAAACACTCAACATTGTCAGTGTCGGAACAGAAATTTTCGTTTTGATCTGTTAGGTAGTCTGAAATCTGCCTTCTATTACTCTTGCTAAACAGATAAACCTTCCTCCCTTTTTTTATATTCCTATTAACTTCCATATTCAGGGATGCTGCAACGGCCTTATGATCACTGATTCCCTGTTCTGCACTTAGAGTCGAAAAGTTCGGGTCTGTTTGTTATCAGTAGGTCCAAGATGTTATCTCCACGAGTCGGTTCTCTGTTTAATTGCTCGAGGTAATTTTCGGATAGTGCACTCAGTATAATGTCACTCGATGCTCTGTCCCTACCACCCGTCCTAAACATCTGAGTGTCCCAGTCTATATCTGGTAAATTGAAATCTCCACCTAAGACCATAACATGCTGAGAAAATTTATGTGAAATGTATTCCAAATTTTCTCTCAGTTGTTCTGCCACTAATGCTGCTGAGTCGGGGGGTCGGTAAAAGGAGCCAATTATTAACCTAGCTCGGTTGTTGAGTGTAACCTCCCCGGCAACAGAACCAGACACTGTTAAAAATCACGCACTTCACTGCAAGGAATAACAACTCGGGATAATGTGCTACGTTAGACTGTGACAGGCTCGTCAAATAAGCGGGCGGGGCCTGATAAACCGTCCGGACGGCAAACGCCAGAATGATATCCGTGGTAGGCTAACGTGCCTAGCTTCATTACGTATGGATTTTCTTTAGCCCAGTGTACGCAGCTTTCGCAATTAATTGTTCCGTAAAATTTAAAGGTTACGTCATCCGGCAAAATACTTAGGTCCTCGAAATATTTAACTTCTTCACAAATTTTGATGAACTAACGAAATTAATTTCCCGTTTTGGCATCAGCTACATTCAGAATGTGTGTCGGAATGTAAGCCTTTAAGATTTGGCTCTGCTAATCTCGATCCAACGAGAGCATTGTCCTTTGTTGTCAGTGTGACAGACATTTTTCTTCCGCTATATGCCTTCACGCAATCTACCGTTCCCTAGACTTCAACCATGCCTCGGATTCTTGTAACTCTTAACTGCAAAGATCAAAGGTGGTACTGCCCAAGTAAAATTCTTAAACGTCGTTTGTTTTCTAAAAACACTTCAGCACCCGCGTCATACCTGCAAACGATGTCACGTCTATTTAGAGTCCTGCAAGAAATGGAAGCGTTGCTAAGTTTTGCACTTCATTCTGATTCAGTGCCCAGAAACATATTCCTCTTTTTTAATAAACATTTTTGGAACAGTGATCAAAAATTCTTAAAATTTTTCTTTCAAAAATTCAGGCTTGATCACACCACTTAAGTTTCAAGAACATAGGTGACTGGTTTCGGTCATATCACATGATCATTATCAGACCTGTAATTTAATTTAGAAAGTAATAGAAACCTTACTAGATTGACAATAAAATGACAAAATGCTTATAAAGATAAAATACAATAAGACTTGTTATACCCATGGCAACCTTCGAAGATGGTAGATGGAGCACTCTTCTCAGCTGCTGTGATGTCAACTGGTGCCAGCAAGTGACGGGCATACGTTTAAATACGAAGATGCTCCGCCTACCTCTTCTCCCTATACCTCACGTCAACCAGTGAAAACGGGTTCACATAATCGTCAAAACGTAAAAAAAAGTACAATAATAACATAAAAAGTTATGTATAAAATATCTTTACAACCATGGAACTACTTAGATATTGTATAAAATACCAATTAAAAGCTTTAAAAATAACTGTACAGACTATGAATACTTAGTGTGCCCTCTATGGGCTAAGGTGGTACTACCACAATGGTTTAAAAGTCAACGATGTTGTGAAGGTCTTTGGCATTGTGGCATCATATCGATATGAGTTGTGACTTGACTGCAAGTATACACCTATGCTAGATTGTTTGTCTTATATTATCATTATTTGGCACTGGAGATATATGTAATAATGAAATGATCAGCTGCCGAGTGGTATATTACATTTTTTAAATGTCATAAAACTGGTTTATTAAAAATGGGGTTATATTTCGTAATATTTCCAGTTGGAAGTTTAAGATTATGATATAAATATTTATGTACTGTTCTGAGGTACATTTCTGCCATGGATAGAACTGGGTCCTATGATTTTCTGAACAAAAGAGTATATACGTGTTCATAGAATTTCGTCAAAGAGATCATAAAAATGTTTCTCACGAAAATCCAGCTGTTCATTGAGAAGCACTGACGGTTCATCTCTCTAACGGGCATTATTTAATAATAAGCCTTTATTAGCGCAATGAAGGACTTGCAAATTGTTGTACCGTCCCTTCAGCATGCTTATTAAAAGTTACATGATGGCCGAAGACTTTTGTTCGTGCGGTGCTATTCTGATGGTCAAGTGATATGACCGAAACCGGTCACCTATGTTCATGAAACATAAGTGGTGTGATCAAGACGATATTTTCGAAAGAAAAATTTTAGACATTTCCCTGCTTTTAAAAGATAAATTCAGTTCCATAGAGTTCATTTTGCGACAAGCAGGAGTAGTTGGCTTGAAGTGAACTTGAAACGCGAACATTTTGGGTTAGGCTTTACCGTGACTTATTGACATTAAATGAAACAAGTAGTTTACTGTAACCAGTCAACGGTGACTGGTAACAGTAAACTGTTTCATTTAATGAACTGAACTTGCTGTGACAGCCTACTAAGATGTGCGTTTCGTCTGCAGGAGGCGACTGCAGAAGACGACGACGACCAGGGCGATGACCAGGACGACGAAGTAGAAGAGGCTGCCGAGGATAAGGTGGAGGATGTCTCCGCGTACAGCCTGGAAGACACACGGGTTGTGGGCTAGTCATACCATATTTACGTTTAATAAAATCAAAATATCGATTGATAGCGGATGTTGCAGTCACAGATATAGTTATGAGCGCAGAACTAAGTATTGCATGCATCAATAAACATGTTTAAAGGGACGTATTTTTGTTTGATCTGCCGTAACGATTGGTACCCTGAAATATGTTCTATGTAATTGGTAAATTAGTTTATTTACGAGAAGAAATGATGAAGATGCAAAATTTAGATTTAATCAGTTTTTTTTCCATTGAATAGTTGTATTTGGTCTTCTGTTACAGTAATCTGGTTCGTCTTTGTTCTAAATTTCATATCGAAAATAACAACTGCGAAGTTACACACAAAGAGCGAGAAAACTATGGCTTGTGTGGTCAGTAAGAAATACAAGAACATAGTTTATTCATCTCTTAATGAAAACATTTTTCCAGCCGTAATACAGTATTTGAATCGTTAAAGGCACAAATAGCGCTTCTCCACTTTTTTTTTACACGGAGTCATTTAAATTTTCGTATTTTTGGAGACAACACAGTTTTATGCAGAAATAACGTATCTATCACATACTTATGGCCTACAGGCAAGGTTTAAAATTTCAGTATAATTCAGAAACGACTCTTCTCCTGCAGAGGTGCTATTTATGCTTTGAATGTGTGCATGAGAAATGTTCTGTCTGTTCAGCACGTGGTGTACCACTACCGTCCTTTGAATGTCAACCGGCAGCATGGCATCTGATAATGAGAAAGTGTTTTGTTCGAAGTGAAAGAAACGTTTAGGAACTTAAAAATATCGAATACAAATCAGAACATGTGAAGGAAGCAAAAGTAAATAGTTCGGCATACATCAACTTCAACTGTGCTTCTAAGGTCGTCACAAAGAAGAAAATTGGATACGATTGCAAATCAGTGTGCTGCAGTTTCACTGTAAATTTTGATTATGTAAAACGTTTGCTGTTGAAAACAGTGCTTCAGTGTGTCATTAACAGTTCCATAATACATCACATGTGTAAAAAGGTTACGGAGCTGTCAGAGGGATCATGATGAGATATCCACAAACTTTTGTAGCAAATAAAGATGAACACGATTAGTATTACAAGCACTGGTGAAGTGGTAAAAGTTAACAAGGTAAGGAAGCAAAGATATTTCGCACATGCTATTTCATGTATTATGTTACATAACGTTTAGTAAGATGTCAAATATGTGCCAAGGCATTTCAAAATAGAAATGTGACAAAAGCTCGTGCTCGCCGTTTCACATGGTTTTTTTTTTCTGTCTGGAATGTCTCCAAAGAACATAAAGGGTAAAAATGTCACTAAATGCAACTCCAAGGGGCCAGTAGTCGAGCAGTTGCGCTCATATCCAACAAAAAAGGGTCATTATTAGAGATGGGCAAACTGAAACACCTAACTGTTTCGAAACAAATGAAACAGTACAATATAATGTTTCGAAACGCAGTTTCGAAACAGTGAAACAGTTTGTGTCTTATAATAGTATAGGCCGTCACATTATATAATCTTGAGTATCTACTGTATAAATATTGCCATAAAAACACAAATGAGGTGCGAGACCGCCAATCATATCGCAGAAAGTGTGAAACTTTCACTTAGGCGTCTTTGCAGTTCCATATTTCGTATAGCAGCAAATGCACTGCTTTCGTGTCATGTGACTTTCATACTTTCCAGTTGGCCGAGGTCAGACTTAATATGTTTGACATAACAGATTTTGCCAAACTCGTTTCCCTGTATTCTAGTGCATAATTTTGATAGGTTTTAAGAGTGATAATCTGTATGTGCTCTTGAAACGGCATATCATGAGATATAATTTATCGAGATAACATCCTGGAAGCGAGGCACTGAATTAACATTTGAGTATGCCACTCAAACTTTTACTACCCGCAGATAAATTTTCCATTGTTTGTCACACAGAGCAGGATGCAAAGTGACTGACGCACACAGATCAAAAAATTACCGTAACAGACTGGAGGATATAGCGCAATGGTCAAGTATGGCAGTTTCTCATCAAACATTCACAAGTTAGCTGGATACATCTCATAGTAAGTAAACTTTATAGAATAGGAAAACATTTCAAGGTAACTGAAATGCAGAGATTCGCATGTTTCTTTGAAGTATAATATCCAGACGAAAATTTAAAGCAGTTCCTACAGTGTAATGCCTTTGTGATACCTGTATCATGGCAAATCTGCCTCTACATCACTTATAGTTCTTGCTAAAGAAGTTTGTTTGAGGTACAGGTACATGGAGTTCCCTCAAGTAGTCACAGCAAGCAGATGTATTACCATTTTATTATATACTTGCCCAGGAAATCAGGGATGAAATTACGTTGTTGTAGAAATGCAATTTTTATCACAGTATCTGAACGCCAAGAACAAAAGTATCGAAGTAAAATTGCTGATTTGCCTGAGAATTTTTTATCATACACAAGTATCAAGATGCCTATAGTGTAATAACCAAACACAGGACATTTACAAAAATATACACACAAACATATACATACACAAATCAAATAATTATTCTCAAACACACAAATGAATAAATAACATACTAAAAAAAATTAAACTCACTGAATGGTGAGCAAAAACGTGTCTTCTGTGTGTAACAAATTTCAGAAAAATGTTCTTGTAAGGTAGCTACATGCACAGTTTAGTGGACTAAACAAAATACAATCAAATATAAATTCAGTGCACTCTGTCCAGAGAAGAACAAAATTAATTGAAATTTTCCTGTTTCATTTCTGAGTAGATCTGCTGTGCCTATTCTAAGTTGTAGTTTAGAAATATCATTTTTGATACTTTTTCGCTTGAAAGACGGGATCGTCTGTCTGTTATTGTTTATCCCTGCTTTGAAAATATGCGCTCACATGGAACAGAGGTGGCCATAATACAAAGACGTCGTTTCATTATTTCAAACAGTGTAGGAAACAACACATTTTCTTTCCACCACAGCAATGGATCTTGTGATCTGTGTATCAGTGGCATCTTCATATATTTATCAAGCTCAACTATACTTGAAGCACGTGGATTGTCTAAACTTTGGATCAAGCCACCTACAGCTTTGTCAAAATCTTGCCAAATGTTGCCACTGCTAGAAGTGAATGCGCTCACCTCAACTGGTTTGGCTGGTGGCGGATTTTCTGTAGAACACCGAGTGGGTTTCTGTCGTATTGCACAGCACTTGTTAATTATGGCATCTTTTGTTTCTTGTAATCGATGCCCAGTTTTTGAAAAACCATGCTCCCTGAAGCGAGGATCCAGTAATGTTGCCTCACAAGCAATTGCTTTATCTGCAAACTTTTGAACGAGGCGGGTACAGATTCCGTCCTCAAGTTTAGCAATTACTGTATTAGTGGCTTCATTACTGTGATCTGAGTTTTTTAGTCTCAGACAATGACTTTGTAAACCTTTGATTAATAAGACAACTTTTGACAAGGTTACATTTCTTTCACTGCTAATTTCTGTTGTGACTTGTTCAAAAGGAGATAGTATTTCACAAGATTTTTCAATAACTAACCAGTCTTCATTGGACAGTTTTGTTTTTGAATCCACACTGACGATGGCAAGGGTGCTTTGCAAAGGCTCTTTGATTTTCAAAAGCCTGTCAAACATTTCATATGTGGAATTCCATCTCGTAGGGCAATCTTGTTTCGGTGTTAAAATAGGAACGCCCATTTGCTTCTGAATATTGTGTAATTTCTCAAGTGCTTGAGGACTTCTTTTGAAAAATTCCACTACTGACTTCACCTTTGCCCTTGTCTGTAATTGGTTCAAGGCTTGCTTGCACGATTA
This sequence comes from Schistocerca cancellata, assembly GCF_023864275.1. NCBI lineage: Eukaryota > Metazoa > Arthropoda > Insecta > Orthoptera > Acrididae > Schistocerca > Schistocerca cancellata. Next base: position 6,371 of record NW_026046828.1, on the reverse strand, counting down.
AATTCAGTGTATGTGCAAAACAAGGTACATGCCACCATTTGCACATCACCACTGCCTTCACCATATTAGGTGCGTTATCTGTAGTGCAAGCTACAATTTTATTGGTGATACCCCAAGTTGAAGTCACATTTTGTAATTCATGGGAAATGTTTTCTGCTGTATGCTTGTCATGGAATTTAAAAATAGATAACAAATATGACTTCAGATTGCAGTTTTCATCAATGAAGTGAGCAGTCACTGCAATATAATTCTCATTTTTCACAGATGTCCATCAATCAGTTGTAATGCAGATGGAGGATGCAGCTTGCACTGCAGATCTTACTCGCACTAGTGCGCTGTCGAACACTTGTGAAAGTAAACTGTGGGAGAGTGTTTTTCTACTTGGTGGTACATAGTTTTCATTTAATAAATAAGTCATTTTTCTAAACTCTACACTCTCAACTACATTAAATGGAAGGTATTCTTTAACAACAAGTCTTAAAATCTGTTCGTCTATTTTGGCTCGTTTGGATGAAGGCACTGGTCTTGATGCAAATCCAGTAATCTTTGTTTGTCTACCACACCTACCCAGAGCTGAACTGGTGGAAGTGCTGGGTATTTCTTGCACAGATTGTTCATCTTGGCGCACAGCCACTGAATTGGCAGATTCCTGAACAGTTGCTGTGGAAACTGAACTGGTTTCGTCACTGCCCAGATTCATAAAGACTGATTTCGAACGAGTTTCACATAAATTAACTGTTGGATGCTTATGTCGCAAGTGTCTGTTTAAGCAAAAAGTTGAACTACTTTTAAACGACAACACTGCCGAGCACAAGTTACATTTAATTTTCTCACGATTTATCTTCATAAAATAATCCCACACCGGACTTCGTAACGTCATAGCTGAAGACAGAAGAACTAACACGAACTGTACTGGAGGCGGGAAAAAACTGCAGAAACAATGGATACGCTACTGGGATTCCCAAATTTCGTTGGTATGGATAATATATACCCGGCCTGCTAATATCCATGCACACAAAAGAAATCATTGTGGAGAATAGGCACATTGACTATAGACAAACAAATAAAGCCACATAATTCGAATAAATGACAAAATATAAGAGAAAAAAATTTTTGTCCCTTAAGGTGTTTCGAATCATTACTATAAATCCACCATGCTTCTTAGCCCTTCCCGTTCACCATTACATCATCAATGATCCGTCAATCATATTACTTTTCAAGTGCATCCAATTTACGTATATGTCTAAAAATTGCCACTCTACGCCTTTTCTAATTCAAAATGTTGTAGGTTTACTTGAGTTTTTTAATATGATTACTGTACATCAACAGATAAGCATATGTAATAGGAGATGTGTAACTGAATGTTTTTCACACTTTTATTATTTTGAATGCGAATAGTGTGCTTTATTTTATTGTTAGTGTTTATAAAGCATATATATCGCCATTTAGGAATAGAGCAATCAATTAGAAACGAAGCTTTATTTTCGGAAATCTTTAGCTTCATGCTGTTGTGTGTCAAAAGGATTTCGACACTCTAGAAAGAGTTCGATGAAGTAGTACATTAAACGTATTTCCGTATCTGTGCCGTGCCCGAATCTCGTCCGAGACAAAGCGAAATGAAACATTACTGTTTCGATACAGTTAGTCCGTTCCAAGCACAAGTGGACTGAAACAGCGTTATTTTGAAACAACGATACAGTTTCTGTGGCTGGCTCGAGATCGAATCAGTTCCCGTTATCCGACACAGAGCGGAATGAAACACCACTGTTTCGAAACACTGAAACAGTTCCACGTATCGATACACTGTTCCGAAACATAGAAACAGTAGCCAAGTCTAGTCATTATACATAACGAGATGAAAATATTCGACTAAGAACCTTAATATCAAAATAATGAATAGCATTTTTGTGGAGAAGTATCCTGAACAGGTTTCCTATTTGTTGAACATTATTTTTGGAAGAACGGTTCACACTGGTACTTAAAAGTCCACAAATTGCTATTTCCTGTAAATGTAAAGCTGTAGCAATAAACTTAAGTCCATTAGTAGTAGTAGTAGTAGTAGTAGTAGTAGCAGCAGCAGCAGCAGCAGCAGCAGCAGCGTATACGGTCCATACGAGGAGACCAAAAACGTTCCCAAGCAAAATGGACCCCCCAGGGGGTCCACAACTCTTTTGTGGATACGTGCGTAGCGAGCACGGGACCCCGAGCTAATATGGCCTTCCTTCCTTTCCGGGCTGCATACCTTCCCTTTCCGCATCCTTCCCCATCCCGCATCTTCGCCCCTCCTCCCCTCACCTCTGGCTCTTTGCTTCCCTTTCTCCCCATCTGGGAGTATGGTTTGTGCCTATGTCCGGAGACGGACGCTCGAAACTGTTCCAACTTCCTTGCTTTCTCCACTTGCAAGTCTTCGTCCTTCCTCTGTCCTTTCCTTTTCCTTTCCTCTTCTCTTTGCCCTTTTCTCCGCTGTGGCGTTTGAGACCCCTCTTCTTTCCTTTCCTCTTCTTTCCTTTCCTCTTCTTTCCTTTCCTCTTCTTTCCTTTCCTCTTCTTTCCTTTCCTCTTCTTTCCTTTCCTCTTCTTTCCTTTCCTCTTCTTTCCTTTCCTCTTCTTTCCTTTCCTCTTCTTTCCTTTCCTCTTCTTTCCTTTCCTCTTCTTTCCTTTCCTCTTCTTTCCTTTCCTCTTCTTTCCTTTCCTCTTCTTTCCTTTCCTCTTCTTTCCTTTCCTCTTCTTTCCTTTCCTCTTCTTTCCTTTCCTCTTCTTTCCTTTCCTCTTCTTTCCTTTCCTCTTCTTTCCTTTCCTCTTCTTTCCTTTCCTCTTCTTTCCTTTCCTCTTCTTTCCTTTCCTCTTCTTTCCTTTCCTCTTCTTTCCTTTCCTCTTCTTTCCTTTCCTCTTCTTTCCTTTCCTCTTCTTTCCTTTCCTCTTCTTTCCTTTCCTCTTCTTTCCTTTCCTCTTCTTTCCTTTCCTCTTCTTTCCTTTCCTCTTCTTTCCTTTCCTCTTCTTTCCTTTCCTCTTCTTTCCTTTCCTCTTCTTTCCTTTCCTCTTCTTTCCTTTCCTCTTCTTTCCTTTCCTCTTCTTTCCTTTCCTCTTCTTTCCTTTCCTCTTCTCTTTTTTCCTCCCTGTGCGTGTCTGAAGGCCGACCCACGCACCTCCATGCGTAGCCGGTGACGGGGTAACGCGTAATTCCCCGCCCCGGGTAGACAGGTAGGACACGTACGTACCCCCTGGTAACGGCCAGACCCAGGGAGGGGTGGTAACCCGAGCTGATACCTTCCGAAAGTGCCGATTGGTCCCTCCGTCCGTTTGTCGGGAGGTGTGACCTGAGGTGTGAACAATCACCTAAGGTGGGAGTGCCCTCAGTGAGGGCCCCCACAAGGGAGGAGCGCGCCATTGGAGACGCCGGTAATCATGGAGGATTCTTCCGCAATGGTTTCTTCACCTTCCACTATGTCTGCTCACAAACGTAAGTTCACTGAGTCTCAGCCACAGACGGTTCTTCCATCGTTGCCACAGTTCCTTGTTGTTTCTCAGTCCGACGAAGGTCACGACTTCTCCACGGTCAACCCTTTCATTATTCAGAAAGGTGTCGACGCAATTGCAGGTCCTGTAAAGTCTTGTTCCAGATTACGGAATAGCACCCTGTTGTTAGAAACACACAGTGCCTTCAGGCACAAAAATTGCTGCGTACTTCTCTGCTCCACACCTTCCCTGTCCGGGTGGAACCGCACCGCACCATACCTTAAATTCCTCGCGTGGAGTCGTTTATACACGATTCCTCGATGGATTGTCTGACGAAGAAATTCAGCACCACCTGTCTGACCAGGGCGTAACGGCTGTTCATAGAGTTATGAAAAGGGTTGACACAAACATCATTCCAACCCGCACTGTCTTCTTGACGTTTGACAAAGTTCAACTCCCATCGAAAATCAAAGGGGGCTATGAGATAATTTCCGTTCGCCCTTACGTCCCAAACCCTACGCGTTGTTATCGGTGTCAGCGGTTCAATCACACCAGCCAGTCCTGTTCCAATCCGGCCAAATGTGCTACGTGGGGCAAGGATGCCCATGAGGGTGCTTGTCCACCTCCATCCCCTCGCTGCATCAACTGTATGGGTGACCACGCTGCGTCCTCTCGAGATTGCCCCGTTTTTAAGGACGAAAAGCTCATCCAGGAAATAAGAGTGAAGGAAAAGGTGTCGACCTTTGCTGCTCGAAAATTATTCGCCAGTCGACAGCCCACCGTGCCTCAGACAGGAAAATACAGCACTGTCCTTGCTTCTCCTCGGCCACCTCACCTTTAGTGCCACGGTCGTCAGATCGGCCAGCGCAAAGATCGCCCGTTCAACCTCACCTCTTTCGCCTGCCCACTCTATGGCTCACCCTTCGTCGGGTTCTGCTAAATCTCGAGCCCAAAAGTCAGACGCCAAGTCTTCGAAAAAAGAGCATACTCATGAAGAGTTTTTACGTACCGCAACTTCCCAACCATCGGTTCCTCCTTCATCTAAACATCATACTTCTAAGAAGGCTACAAAGAAACCCAGTTCCTCTCCTTCTCCGCCAAGGCGTGTCCCATCTACAGCACCACCTGGCGGAAATCGCCCTCGGCCATCTTCTGTGTCGCCGAGGCGCACTGCTGGTGGCCGGTCAACCGGCCGATCGCTGGTGGCAGGAGCTGCTCCTGACCAACCTATGGATCAGGATCTTCTGCCTTCGGCTGACTGCCATTCCATGCTGTCGGTCGCTAGCTCCGAGCAGTCTTTGAGTTGACAGCAACTTTGGTCACATTCCTCCATTTTCTGTTCACCCCATGTCCATTATCCACTGGAACATCCGCGGCATTCGAGCCAATAGGGATGAATTGTCGATCCTCTTACGATCCTACTCGCCGGTCATCTTCTGTCTTCAGGAAACAAAGCTGCATCCCCATGACTGCTTTGTTCTCCCTCATTTTCAGTCTGTCCATTATGATCTCCCCTCTGTTGCAGGCTCTCCAGCCCATGGAGGACTCATGATTCTTCTCCATGATACTCTCCATTATCACCCAATCCACTTAAACACTTCCTTCCAAGCTGTCGCCGTCCGTCTTTCCCTTTCCGGATACACATTCTCTCTTTGTACTGTATACATTCCATCGTCCACACCAAAGGCAAGAGCTGATCTCCTTCATCTTCTTGGTCAGCTTCCACCCCCCTATTTGCTGGTTGGGGACTTCAATGCCCACCACCCGCTTTGGGGATCTCCACATCCTTGTCCCCGTGGCTCCATATTGCTAGACGTCTTCCACCAAGCGGATCTAGTTTGCCTCAACACTGGGGTCCCCACATTTTTGTCTGCCTCCACGACAACTTTATCTCATTTGGACCTTGCGGTCGGTACTGTTCCGCTAGCTCGGCGCTTCGAATGGTTCGCCCTTGATGATACACACTCGAGTGACCACTTTCCACGTGTCCTCAGACTGCAGCCTCAACTGCCATATACGCGGCCGCGACGCTGGAAGTTTGCCCTAGCCGATTGGACACTTTTTTCGTCTCTAGCGACATTCGATGACCGTCGCTTTCCCAGCGTCGACGATGAGGTCACACATATTACCGACGTTATTCTTACAGCTGCGGAACGTTCAATACCACGCACCTCCGAATTGCCCCGGCGCCCCCCAGTTCCTTGGTGGAACGCGGCATGCCGTGGCGCACTACGTGAGCGGCGACGTGCTCTTCGCATTTTCCGTCACCATCCTACTTCGGCCAACTGTATCCGCTATAAGCAGCTCCGTGCGCGATGCCGTCGCGTCATCCGCGATAGCAAGAAGGCAAGCTGGAAATTCTTTATTAGCTCATTTAACACCTTCACTCCCTCCTCGGAAGTTTGGAGTCGGCTTCGACGGTTCTCAGGCGCGCCTAGTTTCTCCCCGGTCTCTGGGCTCACTGTTGCGCATGATACATTAGTGGACCCCGTCGCAATTTCTAACTCATTGGGCCAGCACTTTGCTGAGATTTCGAGCTCTTCCAATTACCCGCCACCGTTTCTCCCGAAGAAACGTGCAGCGGAAGCGCGACCTCTTGCTTTCTCCTCTCCAAATCGCGAAAGCTACAATACTGTTTTCTCCATGCGGGAACTCCAACATGCACTCTCTTCTTCTCGCTCCTCCGCCCCAGGACTGGATGGTATCCACGTCCAAATGTTGCTGCATTTATCAACCCATAGTCTGCGTTACCTCCTTCGCCTTTATAATCGAATTTCGACCGACAGTACTTTTCCCCGACGATGGCGGGAAGCTGTCGTCGTTCCTGTTCCGAAACCTGGAAAGGACAAACATCTCCCCTCTAGCTATCGCCCCATTTCTCTCACGAGTAGTGTCTGTAAGGTTTTGGAGCGTATG
>NW_026046827.1:0-2000 GCF_023864275.1 Schistocerca cancellata | reverse complement strand
TAGCTAAAGGAGATTCTTTTGCATAGTTGCTGAGGTCAGTATTGTGGCCTAAAGGTGGTGCCTATTTGATATGTGTGGACCGTAAGTGTCTCTGCCCTTGTCTTTATTGTAATTATGCTTACTTGCCCTGCTACCTGCTTGCGTTGCAGTGCCAAGTGACGTGAAACAATAATATTCCATACACGAAACACGTTTTTATTCTCGTCTCACAAAAGTTTGTAAAACATAGGTCACTATGTAGCTTAGTGGGAACCAAGTAAAACTGGAGTGTTTGCCGCTTCCAACAATACGTTGTCCACGCACATATCACAAATAACATAACAGTTACAATTTTTTAAAAAAGTCGGATGATACTTTTCGATACACCACGTATTTCGCCGTTCTTGGCCTCGCACTTCCGCATGATAAATAGACGCAGTTTTATTGCGCAGTAAATGTTGAGCATGTGAGGGCCCCTTGGCCTTAATTCACGATGAGAGTGCTGCAGTGCCAAGTTACATTGAGCAATATTACTTCACTTTAAAAGTTGGCATGCATACATAGAGGCACTCCGCTGCTACAGGAACGTAGAAATGGACAAACGGTAGAACCATGACGACCAAAGATACGAAACACTTGAAAATAATATAGGCAAAACCCCTAATCTGAATAAGGGCAGTCTCGCGTCTACCACTATAGTAGATCTGTAGTAGTGCGGCACTTTTTTTATTGTACATGGATTCTGTAGAGTTAACTGCCGCGGTCACAAGCTCAAGCTCCACTTTGTTTCGTACAGTGTTATCTTACGACAGCGTGCATAAAAAAACAAACCCAAGCCAAACCATTGAGAAAGGTATTGTACCTCATTCCTTGTGCACGTGTTTCACCTCAATCATAAAATACAAATTAATGCACGGTATTTAACTATATAGGCCTGCAGTATTTCACTATATAGGCCTGATGCACTTTCAGCATTCAACCTGTTATGACGTCTCAACTTTTCTGAAGCTTCGTCAGATGTTTTTCACTGGCAGTAATTCGTCAACCTTTTTTTAAAAATATGTAACGCTGTTTGTATACATTACTTTCCACATCCAAGTAACTCCAGTCGTAGATGAATCGCATTTATAAAACGGATAGTTTTCTCACTGTACCGGTGAACCTCAATAAAAAATTAACATAAACATTTGATTGTTATTTCTAGCTACTTTAATGAATTCATTGAGTTCATCCACCTCCACAGAGGCATATTAATGAGAAGTGCACTTTAAAGAGATACATCTAATTTCTGTGTGAACCACCACTAACCATAAACTAAAGAGGCAAACATCTATTAGGCGCACTACGAATGTAGTGGTGTGGACATGTTGGGAATGTGGATCTCACGGGGAGCGTGCAAAGGATAAGTCCCTGCAGGCGCCCTATCCTCTGTGCCCTTGGTGGCTCAAATGGATAGCATGTAAGCAGGAGATTCCGGGTTCGAGTCCCGGTCGGGGCATACATTTTCAACATGTCCCCAATGAAGTATATCAACGCCTGTTTGCAGCTAGGGTATCCATTTAATTATCATTCCATAAACTAAAGCGTGATCAGTAGTCTGATGTCATTTATATTGGTATTAGTCTTACGACTTCTCATACGGATTTCTGTTAAACGATATATTCAAGCTCGTGTTTCAGCGTTCTGGAAAAGGTGTGCAGTAGTTCGTGAATTAAAAATTATAACGAAAGCACCGGTCCACCCTCACTTCCTGCATTCATGAAAGAGTGAGTCGCTATCTGAGCAGTCCGAGAAACTACCTGAGTATGGGAACGTCTAGAAATGTGTTAATATAGCCTTATGGAGGCGTTATGTTGCTGCTTAAGTCCCTGACAATATTTTTGTGTCCTATGTTACCAACTAATGTTTCATATGCACTTGGTGTGTGCAGATTCTATTAGTATATTGTAAGAGATATATATTCTTTCAAGTGAATTACAGTAAACTGACAGTTGAAATGTCGTAAGTTCAACAACGAGCAG
>NW_026046826.1:0-1000 GCF_023864275.1 Schistocerca cancellata | reverse complement strand
ACCCTACTGAACACCTTATCCTTAGCGTCTTCTTCCCCTCCCTCACCATTACCTGTGCCACAATCTATGTCCGCCCGCTGCTCCTCTTCCTTATGACTTCATCTCACACATTGACCGCACCTTCTCCACCTATGTGATTGCCGCCGACCTCAACATTCATAGCCGCACTCCTGCTGCCCTTCGGCAGTGGCATCAGTTCCTCTCCACGATCCAAGGTGACCTTGTTCCTCTTCCCCAGCACACCCGACCCGAAAGTAACACCACCCCCGATGTTGTCATTGCTCCGCCAACCTCCTTGGCGTATCACTGTCGCCGTCCTTGACCCCACAGGTAGCGATCACCTTCCTGTCCTTCTCACCGTCAAGTCTGCTCACCGCCCCCCCTCCGGCTCCGCACCCTGCACCCCCTTCCCAAGGTCGTCCATGACTATCGCCGTGCCAACTGGGATGCCTACCGGGATTTCATCTCCACCCAGGTCGAAAGCCACCCTCTTACCTATCGCCATCCGACGACATCCATCCACGCCTCTTCCTTCCTTCAGAAGGTAATTACTGACGCCGTGGAGGCCCATGTTCCTACAAAGACCATCCACCCACACCGTCCCACTCTCCACTCCGCGGGCTGTCCTCCTCCTCCGTGAATCCCGCCGCCTCTATCGCTCCTTCCTGCGCACTCGTGACAGGGATACACTCCAACGCCACCGGCAAATACAGCGACCACGTACGGAACCTTAATACAGCAACGAAACGCCGAGACTGGCGCCAGACCTGCACACGACTCAACGCCACCCTCCCTATTCAACTCCTCCAAGTACTGTCCGCCTTCCATCGCCTTACTGGTTCCCTTTCTGCTCCCAAGCTACCCCCTTCTCCATAACGATCGCCCCCTTCCTGACAACCTCAGTAAGGCCAACCACTTCGCTTCCCACTTTCCGAGGTCCTTCTCCATCCCGATGATCCCCACTTTGATTATTCTCTTTTCCCCGCCGTCATGGAACGTG
>NW_026046825.1:0-57700 GCF_023864275.1 Schistocerca cancellata | reverse complement strand
GATGAAAGAGTAGAGTTTATAAAATGTGATACATTATGAATCCATAAACAGCATAGGGAGCTCCCTAAAAGCAAGTAGGTTGAAAGACTTTATGTATGAGGCAAACACTGATATTATTCTAGTTACAGAAGTAAAGGATACTGCACTACACGATGTATTGGGATATAGTGCTGTAATTAATGCTGGAACTGGAGATGAATTAGAGACCGTGATACTCGCGAAAGAGGGCATAATAGTGGATCACGTTGAAAACTCACATGTAATACAGTTGTAGCTTGTACTGTTTACAACACCTGGCTATTTAATATATATGTTCCACCTGGTAGCAGTAAACGAGGTAAACGAGCAGAGTTTCTTTAAATACGAAATTGTCCCTCTCTTCAGATTTCATTAAGGTAATATCATTTTGGCAGAAGATTTCAAAGGCGCCCGTCCATTGTCTTCTGCTTTTCTAGTGTTTCCAGCCTTTCAGTGTGTGCTGCCTATCCACATTGTGACACTTTACAGTGTGTTGTTATTTCATTGTATGCTTGCTTCCCAGTGAGTGCTGGCTTTCCAGTGTGCAGTACCTTGCCATTGTGTGATGCCTTTCCAATATGTGCTGAGTTTTTCAGTTTGTGCTGCATTTCTCAGCGTGGGCTGCCTTTGCAGTGTGTGCTGCCTAGTATTGTGCGCCGCCTTTGTAGCATGTGCTGCCTTCGTAGTGTGTGCTGCCATTGCAGCATGTGCTGCTGTTGCAGCATTTGCACCCTTTGCATGGTGTGCAGCCTTTGTGGCCTATCCAGCCTTTTTGGCATATGCAGCCATTGCAGCATGTGCTGCCTTTGCAGCTTGTGCTGCCATTCCATTGTGTGCTGTTTTATAGTGCATATTGCCTTTATAGTGCATGCTGCCTTTCCAAGACAGCGAAGACAGTACGATTTCCAAAGGCAGTACACCGTGTGAAGATAGCACACCTTGTGTAGACAGCACGACTTGCAAAGATGGCACACCTTGTGAGGACAGCATGTCTTGCCAAGACAGCATGTCATGGCAACACAGCACGACTTGCATTGGCAGCACAACTGGTAAAGGCAGCATGACTTACAAAATCAGCTCACCTTATGAGGACAGCACACCTTGCGAATGCAGAACTCCAGAACTCGTAGTGACAAAGCTCGCCTTGTGAAGACAAATAGCCTTACAAAGGCAGCGCGGCTTGGAAAGACAGCGCGCCTTGTGATGGAGGAACGCTTAGCAAAAGCAGGACTCCGTGTCAAGGCAGCCAACCTCAAGAAGGCAGCATACCTTGCGAAGGCAGCACGCCTTGCGAAGGCAGCACGTCATATGAAGGCAGCACACCTTGCGAAGGCAGCACACCTTGCGAAGGAAGGACGCCTTTTAAAGACAGCATGCCTTGTGAATTCATCATGCCTTGTAGGGCAGCATGCCATGTGAAGGCAGCACTGCTTGTGAAGGCAGCACATCTTGCAAAAACAGCACACCTTGCAAAGAAAGCACGCCTTGCAAAGACAGCACACGTTTCAAAGATAGCATGCATTGCAGAGACAGCAGAATTTAAAGAGACGGCACGACTTGCAAAGACAGAACAACTTGCAAAGACAGCAAACCATGCAAATACAGCATGCCTTGCAAAGAATTCACAGCTTGCAAAGAATTCACACCTTGCAAAGATGGCACACATTTGAAAGATGGCACACCTTGCCAAGATGGAACACAATTCCCAGACAAAACACCTTGCATAGCCAGAACAGCATGCCTTGACAAGGCAGGACACCTTGACAAGACAGCATGCCTTGAGAAGACAGCACGCATTGCCAAAACAGCACACCTTGCCAAGAAAGCATGCCTTGCCAAGACAGCATGCATTGCCAAGACAGCACACCTTGCCGAGACAGCATGCCTTGACAAGACAGCACATGTTGCGAAGCATGACTTGCAATGATGGCACACCTTGTGAAGACAGCTCACTTTGCGAAGACAGAACACCTTACGAAGAGAGCATGCCTTGCCAAGACAGCACGCCTTGCCAAGACAGCATGCCTTGCCAAGACAGCACACCTTGCGAAGCATGACTTGCAATGATGGCACACCTTGTGAAGACAGCTCATCTTGCGAAGACAGCACACCTTATGAAGAGAGCACGCCTTGTCAAGACAGCACGCCTTGCTAAGACAGCATGCCTTGCCAAGACAGCACACCTTGCTAAGAAAGCATGCCTTGGTAAGAGATCATGGCTTGCTAAAACAGCACGGCTTTCTAAGACAGCAAACCTTGAGAAAACAGCACACCTTGTGAAAACAGTATGCCTTGCCAAGACAGCATGCCTTGCCAAGACATCACAACTTGCTAAAGCAGCATGCCTTGTGAAAACAGGATGGCTAGCGAAGACAGCACGCCGTCAAAAGATGCCATGGCATGCGAAAGCAGCATGCCTTGTGAAGACAGCACACCTTGTGTAGACAGCACGCCTTTTGCAGACAGCCATCCTTAAGTAGACAGCTCGCCTTGTGTAGGCAGCATGTCTTATGTAGACAGCACACCTTGTGTAGACAGAACACATTGTGTAGACAGAATGTCTTCCAAAGACATATGTAGACAGTACGCCATGTGTAGACAGCATGTCATGTGTAGACTGAACGAAATCTGCAGCCAGCATGCCATGTGTAGATAGCACGCCATCTGTAGAAAGCACACAATGTGTAGACAGCACGCCTTGATAAGACAGTATGCGTAGCGAAGATATTATGCATAGCCAAGACAGCACACCTTGCCCAGAGAGCACACATAGCCAAGAAAGCATGCCTTGCCAAGACAGCACGCCTTGCTGAGAAAGCATGCCTTGCTGAGACAGCAGGCCTTAATAAATCAGCACTCCTTGCAAAGGCAGCACACCTTGCCAAGACAGCAAACCTTGCCAAGACAGCAAACCTTGCCAAGACAGCACACCTTGCCAAGACAGCACACCTTGCCAAGATGGCACACCTTGCCAAGACAGCACAACCTTGCCAAGACAGCACACCTTGCCAAGACTGCATACCTTGCCAAGAGAGCACACCTTGCCAACACAGCACTCCTTGCAAAGACTGCACCCCTTGCACAGACAGAAGGCTTGCAAAGACACCACGGCTTGTCAAGACAGTACGACTCGCGAAGACAGCATGCCTTGCCAAAACAGCATGGCTTGCAAAGACAGCATGCCATACCAAGGCAGCATGCCTTGCAGAAACTGGATGGCTTGCAAAGACAGCATGTTTTGAAAAGATGGCATGGCATGTGAAGGCAGCATGCCTTGCGAAGACAGCACCTCTTGTTTAGACTGCACGCCTTTTTCAGACAGTAATCATTGTGTAGATAGCTCGCCTTGTGTATATAGCATGCCTCGTGTAGGCAGGATGCCTTGTGTAGACAACTCGCCGAGTGTAGATAGATCACATTGTATAGAGAGCACATCTTCCATAAATGAAACGATCGTAAGGCATTGTTGGCTGGGAGGCCGCATTCGGGGAAGTTCGGCCGCCGTATTAAAAGTCCTTTTTAGTTGGCGCCACTTAGGCGACTTCCGAGTCAATGATGATGAAATGATGATGAAAGAGACACAACACCGAGTCATCACGAGGCAGAGAAAATCCCTAACCCCACCGGGAATCGAACCCGGGACCTCATGCGCAGGAAGCGAGAACGCTACCACACGACCAAGAGCTGTGGACACATCTTCCATAGACATGTACAGACAGTATGCCATGTGTATATAGTATGCCATGTGTAGACAGCATGTCATGTGTAGACTGCACGAAATCTGCAGACAGCACGACATGTTTAGATACCACGCCATGTGTAGAAAGAGCACCATGAGTAGACAGCATGAATTGCCAAGACAGCACGCTTCACCATGACAGCACCCCTTACCAAGACAGCACACCTTGCCAAGACAGCACACCTTGCCAAGACAGCACTCCTTGCAAAGACAGCACGCCTTGCCAAGGCAGCACACCTTGCGAAGACAGCACACCTTGCCAAGACAGCACGCCTTGACAAGACAGCATGCCTTGACAAGAATGTACACCTTGACAAGACAGCATGCATTGCCATGACAGCACGCCTCGCCAAAACTACACGCCTTGCGAAGACAGCACACCTTGTGAAGAACACACGCCTTGCCAAGACAGCACACTTTGCCAAGACAGCATTCCTTGTGAAGACAGCACTCCTTGTGAAGACAGGACGCCTTGCGAAGACACCACACCTTGCCAAGACAGCACGCCCTGATAAGGCAGCACGCTTTGCAAAGATGGCATGCTTTGCAGAGACAGCATGTGTGAAGGCAGCTGCCATTGCGAATACAACTCGCCTTGCGAAGACAGCACGCCTTGTGAAGACAGCACGCCTTGTGAAGACAGCACGCCTTGCAAAGTCAGCACACCTTGTGGAGACAGCATGCCTTCCCGAGACAGCATGCCTTGTGGATACAGCACGCCTTGCGAAGGCAGCATGGCTTGGGAAGACAACACGGCTTGATAGGACAGTACTTCTTGCAAAAACAGGATGCCTTGCAAAGACAGTAGGCTTGCAAAGACACCACAGATAGCCAAGACAGTAAAACTTGCCAAAACAGCATGCCTTGCCAAGAGAGCACGCCTTGCAAAGACGGCACGCCTTGCGAAAACAGGACTATTTGCGAAGACAGCACGTCTTGAAATGGTGGCATGGCATGCGAAGGCAGAATGCCTTGCAAAGACAGCACCTCTTTTGTAGACTGCACGCCCTTTTGAGACAGCATCCACTGTGTAGGCAACTCGCCTTGGGTAGACAGCACGCCTTGTGTAGGCAGGATGCTTTGTGTAGACAGCGCGCCTTGTGTAGATAGAACACATTGTATAGACAGTATGCCATGTGTAGATAGTATGCCATGTGGAGGCAGCACATGTTGCCAAGACAACTCATCTTGCCAACACAGCACAACTTTCCAAGACAGCACACTTCGTGAAGACAGCACGCCCTGCCAAGACAGCGCAACCTACAAAGACAGCACACCTTGCCAAGACAGCACGACTTGCCAAGGCAGCATGCCTTCCCAAGACAGCACGCGTAGCCGAGGCAGCACACCTTGCCAATGCAGCATGTCTTGCCAGGACACCATGCATTGCCGAGACAGCACACCTAGCCAAGACAGCACAACTAGCCAAGACAGCACGCCTTACCAACACAGCATGCCTTCCCAAGACAGCACGCCTAGCCAAGACAGCACGCCTTGCCAAGACAGCATGCCTTGCTGAGCACACCTTGCCAAGGAAGCACACCTTGCCAAGACAGCACACCTTGCCAAGACAGCACGCCTTGCCAAGACAGATCGCCTTGCCAAGACAGATCGCCTTGCCAAGGCAGGACGCCTTGCCAAGACAGCATGACTTGTAAAGCCAGGATGCATTCCCAAGAAAACGCCTTGCCAAGACAGCACGCCTTGTCAAGACCGCACGACTTGCCAAGACAGCACACCTTGCCAAGGCAACACGCATTTCCCAGACAGTAGGCACTGCCAGGAAAACACTCCTTGCCAAGACAGCACTCCTTGCAAAGACAGCACACCTTGCGAAGGCTGCACGCCTTGCAAAGACAGCATGCCTTGCGAAGACAGATGGCTAGAAATGACAGCACACCTTGCAAAGAAAGAAGGCTTGCAAAGACAGCATGCCTTGCGAAGGCAGACGGCTTGAAAAGACAGCACACCTTGCAAAGAAAGAAGGCTTGTGAAGACAGCACGCCTCGCCAAGGCAGCGCGCCTTGCCATGGCACCACCTCGCCAAGACAGAAGGATTGTCCAAGATGGCATGAATTGCCAAGATGATGAGCCTCGCCTATACAGCATGTCTTGCCAAGACAGCATGTCTTGCCAAGATGGCACACGTACCCAAAACAGCACATTATGTCAAGACAGCACACCTTGCAAACGCAGCACACCTTGCAAAGGTAGCACACTATGCCAAGAGGGTACACCTACCCAAAACAGCACACCTTGTGAAGACAGCACACCTTGCAAAGGCAGCACGCTTTGCCACAACAGCACACCTTAACAAGACAGCACACCCTATCAATACAGCACGCCTTGTAAAGACAGCACACCTTGCGAAGACAGCACACCTGAAGACAGCATGCCTTGCGAAGGCAGCACGCCTTGCAAAGACAGCATGCCTTGCAAAGACAGCACACCTTGCAAAGACAGACAGCTTACTAAGACAGCAAACCTTGCAAAGAAAGAAGGCTTGTGAAGACAGCACACCTTGCAAAGAATGAAGGATTGCGAAGACAGCACTGCTTGTTAAGGCAGCACACCAAGCGAAGACAGCATGCCTTGCCAAGACAGCACACCTTGCGAAGACAGCGCGCCTTGTGAAGACAGCCTGCCTTGTGATGACATCACGCCGTCTCAAGACAGGACGCCCTGTCAAGACAGCGAGCTCTGTCAAGATAGCAGCCTTGCCAAGAAAGAACGACATACCTAGACAGCACGCCTTGCCAAGACAGCTTCCCTTGCCGAGACAGCAAGCCTTGCAAAGATGGCACGTGTTGCCAAGACGGCATGCCTTGCGTTAGCAGCACACCTTGCAAATACAGCATGCCTTATGAAGACAGCACACCTTACAATGACAGCACGCCTTGCAAAGACAGCATATCTTTCTAAGTCAGCGTGCCTTGAAAAGAGAGAAGGCAAGCGAAGACAGAATACCTTACCAAGGCACCACGCCTTGCCAAGACAGCATCCCTTGCCGAGACAGCACACCTTGCCATGACAGCACGCATTGTCAAGACAGAACGCATTACAATGACAGGACGCCTTGCCAAGACAGCACGCCCTGCGAAGACAGCACGCCTTGTGAAGACAGCACGCCTTGCGAAGAAAGCAACCATTCTCAAGACAGCAAGCATTGTCAAGATAGCACGCACTGTCGAGACAGTATGCCTTGTAAAGACAGCACGCCTTGCCAAGACAGCACGCATTGTGAACACAGCACATCTTTCCAAGACAGCACGCCTAGCGAACGCACCACACCTTGCCAAGACAGCACGCCTTGCCAAGACAGCACACCTTGCCAAAACAGCATTCGTTGTAAAGGCAGCACAGCTTGCGAAGATAGCACGCCTGGTGAAGATGGCACGCCTTGCTAAGGAAGCATGGCTTGCTAAGACAGCACACCTTGCCAAGACAGAACGCCCTGCCAAGGATGCAGACATTGCCAAAACAGCACGCATTAAGAAAGCAGCACAGCTTGCAAAGACAGCTCACCTTGAAAAGACAGCACACCTTCAAAGACCGCACGCCTTGCCAAGACAGCACGCTTTGCCGAAACAGCACGACTTGATAAGTGAGCACGCCTTGCAAAGACAACACACATTGCAAAGACAGCGAAGGCAGCACTCCTTGCAAAGACAGCACCCCGTGCGAAAGCTGCACTCCTTGCGAAGGAAGCACTCCTTGCGAAGGCAGCACTCCTTGCGAAGGCAGCACTCCTTGCGAAGGCTGCACTCCGTGCGAAGGCTGCACTCCGTGCTAAGGCTGCACTCCTTGGGAAGGCTGCACTCCTTGCGAAGGCAGCACTCCGTGCGAAGGCAGCACTCCTTGCGAAGGATGCACTCCGTGCGAAGGCAGCACTCCTTGCGAAGGCAGCACTCCTTGCGAAGGCAGCACTCCTTGCGAAGGCAGCACTCCTTGCGAAGGCAGCACTCCTTGCGAAGGCAGCACTCCTTGCGAAGGCAGCACTCCTTGCGAAGGCTGCACTCCTTGCGAAGGCTGCACTCCTTGCGAAGGCTGCACTCCTTGCGAAGGCTGCACTCCTTGCGAAGGCTGAACTCCTTGCGAAGACTGCACTCCTTGCGAAGGCTGCACTCCTTGCGAAGGCTGCACTCCTTGCGAAGGCTGCACACCTTGCAAAGGCTGTATTCCGTGTGAAGGCTGCATTCCATGCGAATGCTGCACTCCTTGCGAAGGCTGCACTCCTTGCGAAGGCAGCACTCTTTGCGAAGGCTGCACTCCTTGCGAAGGCTGCACTCCTTGCGAAGGCTGCACTCCTTGCGAAGGCTGCACTCCTTGCGAAGGATGCACTCCTTGCGAAGGCTGCACTCCTTGCGAAGGCTGCATTCCTTGCGAAGGCTGCACTCCTTGCGAAGGCTGCACTCCTTGCGAAGGCTGCACTCCTTGCGAAGGCTGCACTCCTTGCGAAGGCTGCACACCTTGCGAAGGCTACACTCCTTGCGAAGGCTGCACTCCTTGCAAAGGCTGCACCCCTTGCGAAGGCTGCACTCCTTGCGAAGGCTGCACTCCGTGCGAAGGCTGCACTCCGTGCGAAGGCTGCACTCCGTGCGACGGCTGCACTCCGTGCGAAGGCTGCACTCCGTGCGAAGGCTGCACTCCTTGCGAAGGCTGCACTCCTTGCGAAGGCTGCACTCCTTGCGAAGGCTGCACTCCTTGCGAAGGCTGCACTCCTTGCGAAGGCTGCACTCCTTGCGAAGGCTGCACTCCTTGCGAAGGCTGTACTCCTTGCGAGGGCTGCACTCCTTGCGAAGGCTGCACTACTTGCGAAGGCTGCACTCCTTGCGAAGGCTCTACTCCTTGCGAAGGCTGCACTCCTTGCAAAGGCTGCATTCCTTGCGAAGGCTGCACTCCTTGCGAAGGCTGCACTCCTTGCGAAGGCTGCTCTCCTTGCGAAGGCTGCACTCCTTGCGAAGGCTGCACTCCTTGCGAAGGCTGCACTCCTTGCGAAGGCTGCACTCCTTGCGAAGGCTGCACTCCTTGCGAAGGCTGCACTCATTGCGAAGGCTGCACTCCTTGCGAAGGCTGCACTCCTTGCGAAGGCTGAACTCCTTGCGAGGGCTGCACTCCTTGCGAAGGCTGCTCTCCATGCGAAGGCTGCACCCCATGCGAAGGCTGCACTCCATGCGAAGGCTGCACTCCTTGCGATGGCTGCACTTCGTGGGATGGCTGCACTCCTTGCGAAGGCAGCACTCCTTGCGAAGGCAGCACTCTTTGCGAAGGCAGCACTCCTTGCTAAGGCAGCACTCCTTGCGAAGGGCGCACTCCTTGCGAAGGCAGCACTGCCTGCAAAGGCAGCACTCCGTGCGAAGGCAGTGCTACGTGCGAAGGATGCACTCCATGCTAAGGCTGCACTCCTTGCGAAAGCTGCACTCCTTGCGGAGGCACCACCCATTGCTAAGGCAGCACTCCTTGCGAAAGCAGCGCTCCTAGCAAAGGCTGCACCCTTTGTGAAGGCAGCACTTCTTACGAAGGCAGCATTCCCTGTGAAGGCAGCACTCTGTGCGAAGGCATCACTACTTGCGAAGGCAGCATTCCTTGCGAAGGCACCTCCCATTGGGAAGGCAGCACTCCCTGCGAAGACAGCACCCCTAGCGAAGGCAGCACTCCCTGCGACGCCAGCAGTCTGTGCTTAGGCAGCACTCCGTGCGAAGGCAGCACAACGTGTGAAGGCTGCACTGCATGCGAAGGCAGCAATCCTTGCCAAGGCAGTAACCCTTGCGAAGGCAGCAACCCTTGCGAAGGCAGCACTCCTTGCGAAGGAAGCACTCCTTGCGAAGGAAGCACTACGTGCGAAGGCTGCACTCTGTGCGAAGGCAGCACTCCGTGCGAAGGCAGCACTCCTTGCGAATGATGCACTCTGTGCGAAGGCAGCACTCCGTGCGAAGGCAGCACTCCTTGCGAAGGATGCACTCCATGTGAAGGCAGCACTCCGTGCAAAGGCAGCACCCCTTGCGAAAGCAGCACTCCTTGCGTAGGCACTTGCGAAGGAAGTAATCTTTGCGAATGCAGCACTCCTTGCGAATGCAGCACTCCTTGCGAAGGTAGCACTCCTTGCGAAGGCAGCACTCCATGTGAAGGCAGCACTCCATGAAAAGGCAGCACACCATGCAAAGGCAGCACTCCATGCAAAGGCAGCACTCCATGCGAAGGCAGCACTCCTTGCGAAGGATGCACTCCATGCGAAGGCAGCACTCCATGCGAAGGCAGCACTCCATGCGAAGGCAGCACTCCATGCGAAGGCAGCACTCCTTGCGAAGGCAGCACTCCTTGCGAAGGCAGCACTCCTTGCGGAGGCAGCACTCCTTGCGGAGGCAGCACTCCTTGCGAAGGCAGCAATCCTTGCGAAGGCAGCACTCCTTGCGAAGGATGCACTCCTTGCTTAGGCTGCACTCCTTGCGAAGGCTGCACTCCTTGCGAAGGCTGCACACCTTGCGAAGGCTGCACTCCTTGCGAAGGCTGCACTCCTTGCGAAGGCTGCACTCCTTGCGAAGGCTGCACTCCTTGCGAAGGCTGCACTCCTTGCGAAGGCTGCACCCCTTGCGAAGGCTGCACTCCTTGCGAAGGCTGCACACCTTGCGAAGGCTGCACTCCTTGTGAAGGCTGTACTCCTTGCGAGGGCTGCACTCCTTGCGAAGGCTGCACTACTTGCGAAGGCTGCACTCCTTGCGAAGGCTCCACTCCTTGCGAAGGCTGCAGTCCTTGCGAAGGCTGCATTCCTTGCGAAGGCTGAACTCCTTGCGAAGGCTGCACTCCGAGCGAAGGCTGCACTCCTTGCGAAGGCTGCACTCTTTGCGAAGGCTGCACTCCTTGCGGAGGCTGCACTCCTTGCGAAGGTTGCACTCCTTGCGAAGGCTGCACTCCTTGCGAAGGCTGCACTCCTTGCGAAGGCTGCACTCCTTGCGAAGGCTGCACTCCTTGCGAAGGCTGCACTCCATGCGAAGGCTGCACTCCATGCGAAGGCTGCACTCCATGCGAAGGCTGCACGCCATGCGAAGGCTGCACTCCATGCGAAGGCTGCTCTCCATGCGAAGGCTGCACTCCATGCGAAGGCTGCCCTCCTCGCAAAGGCTTCACTCTGTTCGAAGGCTGCACTCCATGCGAAGGCTGAACTCCTTGCGAAGGCTGCACTCCTTGCCAAGGCTGCACACCTTGCGAAGGCTGCAATAATTGCGAAGGCTGCACTCCTTGCGAAGGCTGCACTCCTTGCGAAGGCTGCACTCCTTGCGAAGGTTGCACTCCTTGCGACGGCTGCACTCCTTGCGAAGGCTGCACTCCTTGCTTAGGCTGCACTCCTTGCGAAGGCTGCACTCCTTGCGAACGCTGCACACCTTGCGAAGGCTGCACTCCTTGCGAAGGCTGCACTCCTTGCGAAGGCTGCACTCCTTGCGAAGGCTGCACTCCTTGCGAAGGCTGCACTCCTTGCGAAGGCTGCACTCCTTGCGAAGGCTGCTCTCCTTGCGAAGGCTGCACTCCTTGCGAAGGATGCACTCCTTGCGAAGGCTGCACTCCTTGCAAAGGCTGCATTCCTTGTGAAGACTGCACTCCTTGCGAAGGCTGCACTCCTTGCGAAGGCTGCACTCCTTGCGAAGGCTGCACTCCTTGCGAAGGCTGCACTCCTTGCGAAGGCTGCACTCCTTGCGAAGGCTGCACACCTTGCGAAGGCTACACTCCTTGCGAAGGCTGCACTCCATGCAAAGGCTGCACTCCTTGCGAAGACTGCCCTCCTTGCGAAGGCTGCACCCCTTGCGAAGGCTGCACCCCTTGCGAAGGCTGCACTCCTTGCGAAGGCTGCACTCCTTGCGAAAACTGCACTCCTTGCGAAGGCTGCACTCCTTGCGAAGGCTGCACTCCTTGCGAAGGCTGCACTCCTTGCGAAGGCTGCACTCCTTGCGAAGGCTGTACTCGTTGTGAAGGCTGCACTCCTTGCGAATCCTGCACTACTTGCGAAGGCTGCACTCCTTGCGAAGGCTCTACTCCTTGCGAAGGCTGCACTCTTTGCGAAGACTGCACTCGTTGCGAAGGCTGCACTCCTTGCGAAGGCTGCACTCCTTGCGAAGGCTGCACTCCTTGCGAAGGCTGCACTCCTTGCGAAGGCTGCTCTCCTTGCGAAGGCTGCACTCCTTGCGAAGGCTGCACTCCTTCCGAAGGCTGCACTCCTTGCGAAGGCTGCACTCCTTGCGAAGGCTGCACTCATTGCGAAGGCTGCACTCATAGCGAAGGCTGCACTCCTTGCGAAGGTTGCACTCCTTGCGAAGGCTGAACTCCTTGCGAAGGCTGCACTCCTTGCGAAGGCTGCTCTCCATGCGAAGGCTGCACCCCATGCGAAGGCTGCACTCCATGCGAAGGCTGCACTCCATGCGAAGGCTGCCCTCCTCGCAAAGGCTTCACCCTGTTCGAAGGCTGCACTCCTTGCAAAGGCTATATTCCGTGTGAATGCTGCACCCCATTCGAAGGCTACTGTCCTTGCGAATGCAGCACACCTTGCAAAGGCTGTATTCCGTGTGAAGGCTGCATTCCATGCGAATGCTGCACTCCTTGCGAAGGCTGCACTCCTTGCGCAGGCTGCACTCCTTGCGAAGGCTGCACGCCTTGCGAAGGCTGCACTCCTTGCGAAGGCTGCACTCCTTGCGAAGGCTGCACACCTTGCGAAGGCTTCACTCCTTGCGAAGGCTGCACTCCTTGCGAAGGCTGCACTCCTTGCGAGGGCTGCACTCCTTGCGATGGCTGCACTCCTTGCGATGGCTGCACTTCGTGGGATGGCTGCACTCCTTGCGAAGGCAGCACTTTTTGCGAAGGCAGCACTCTTTGCGAAGGCAGCACTCCTTGCTAAGGCAGCACTCCTTGCGAAGGGAGCACTCCTTGCGAAGGCAGCACTGCCTGCAAAGGCAGCACTCCGTGCAAAGGCAGTTCTACGTGCGAAGGATGCACTCCATGCTAAGGCTGCACTCCTTGCGAAAGCTGCACTCCTTGCGGAGGCACCACCCATTGCTAAGGCAGCACTCATTGCGAAAGCAGCGCTCCCAGCAAAGGCTGCACCCTTTGTGAATGCAGCACTTCTTACGAAGGCAGCATTCCCTGTGAAGGCAGCACTCTGTGCGAAGGCAGCACTACTTGCGAAGGCAGCACTCCTTGCGAAGGCTGTTCCCATTGGGAAGGCAGCACTCCCTGCGAAGACAGCACCCCTAGCGAAGGCAGCACTCCCTGCGACGCCAGCAGTCTGTGCTTAGGCAGCACTCCGTGCGAGGGCAGCACAACGTGTGAAGGTTGCACTGCATGCGAAGGCAGCAATCCTTGCCAAGGCAGCAACCCTTGCGAAGGCAGCAACCCTTGCGAAGGCAGCACTCCTTGCGAAGGAAGCACTCCTTGCGAAGGAAGCACTACGTGCGAAGTCTGCACTCTGTGCGAAGGCAGCACTCCGTGCGAAGGCAGCACTCCTTGCGAAGGATGCACTCCGTGCGAAGGCAGCACTCCGTGCAAAGGCAGCACCCCTTGCGAAAGCAGCACTCCTTGCGTAGGCACTACTCCTTGCGAAGGAAGTAATCTTTGCGAATGCAGCACTCCTTGCGAATGCAGCACTCCTTGCGAAGGCAGCACTCCTTGAGAAGGCAGCACTCCATGCAAAGGCAGCACTCCATGCAAAGGCAGCACTCCATGCAAAGGCAGCACTCCATGCAAAGGCAGCACTCCATGCAAAGGCAGCACTCCATGCGAAGGCAGCCCTCCATGCGAAGGCAGCACTCCATGCGAAGGCAGCACTCCATGCGAAGGCAGCACTCCATGCGAAGGCAGCACTCCTTGCGAAGGCAGCACTCCTTGCGAAGGCAGCACTCCTTGCGAAGGCAGCACTCCTTGCGGAGGCAGCACTCCTTGCGGAGGCAGCACTCTTTGCGCAGGCAGCACTCCTTGCGAAGGCTGCACTCCTTGCGAAGGCTGCACTCCTTGCGAAGGCTGCACTCCTTGCTTAGGCTGCACTCCTAGCGAAGGCTGCACACCTTGCGAACGCTGCACACCTTGCGAAGGCTGCACTCCTTGCGAAGGCTGCACTCCTTGCGAAGGCTACACTCCTTGCGAAGGCTGCACTCCTTGCGAAGGCTGCACTCCTTGCGAAGGCTGCACTCCTTGCGAAGGCTGCACTCCTTGCGAAGGCTGCACTCCTTGCGAAGGCTGCACTCCTTGCGAAGGCTGCACTCCATGCGAAGGCTGCACTCCATGCGAAGGCTGCCCTTGTCGCAAAGGCCTCACTCTGTTCGAAGGCTGCACTCCTTGCAAAGGCAGTATTCCGTGTGAATGCTGCACCCCATTCGAAGGCTACTGTCCTTGTGAATGGAGCACACCTTGCAAAGGCTGTATTCCGTGTGAAGGCTGCATTCCATGCGAATGCTGCACTCCTTGCGAAGGCTGCACTCCTTGCGAAGGCTGCACACCTTGCGAAGGCTGCACTCCTTGCGAAGGCTCATTCCTTGCGAAGGCTGCACTCCTTGCGAAGGCTGCACTCCTTGCGAAGGCTGCACTCCTTGCGAAGGCTGCACTCCTTGCAAAGGCTGCACTCCTTGCAAAGGCTGCACTCCTTGCGAAGGCTGCACTCCTTGCGAAGGCTGCACTCCATGCGAAGGCTGCACTCCATGCGAAGGCTGCACTCCATGCGAAGGCTGCACTCCATGCGAAGGCTGCACTCCATGCGAAGGCTGCACTCCATGTGAAGGCTGCACTCCATGCGAAGGCTGCACTCCATGCGAAG
Source organism: Schistocerca cancellata (assembly GCF_023864275.1). Lineage (NCBI taxonomy): Eukaryota > Metazoa > Arthropoda > Insecta > Orthoptera > Acrididae > Schistocerca > Schistocerca cancellata. The sequence continues at coordinate 43,154 of NW_026046825.1, read as the reverse complement.
GCTGCCCTCCTCGCAAAGGCTTCACTCTGTTCGAAGGCTGCACTCCTTGCAAAGGCTGTATTCTGTGTGAATGCTGCACCCCATTCGAAGTCTACTGTCCTTGGGAATGCAGCACACCTTGCGAAGGCAGCACACCTTGCGAAGGAAGCACTCCTTGCGAAGGAAGCACTACGTGCGAAGGCTGCACTCTGTGCGAAGGCAGCACTCCGCGCGAAGGCAGCACTCCTTGCGAAGGCTGCACACCTTGCGAAGGCAGCAATCCTTGCGAAGTCTGCACTCCTTGCGAAGGCTGCACTCCTTGCGAAGGCTGCACTCCTTGCGAAGGCTGCACACCTTGCGAAGGCTGCAATCCTTGCGAAGGCAGCACTCCTTGCGAAGGCAGCACTCCTTGCGGAGGCAGCACTCCTTGCGGAGGCAGCACTCCTTGCGAAGGCAGCACTCCTTGCGAAGGCTGCACTCCTTGCGAAGGCTGCACTCCTTGCGAAGGCTGCACTCCTTGCGAAGGCTGCACACCTTGCGAAGGCTGCAATCCTTGCGAAGTCTGCACTCCTTGCGAAGGCTGCACTCCTTGCGAAGGCTGCACTCCTTGCGACGGCTGCACTCCTTGCGAAGGCTGCACTCCTTGCGAAGGGTGCACTCCTTGCTTAGGCTGCACTCCTTGCGAAGGCTGCACTCCTTGCAAAGGCTGCACACCTTACGAAGGCTGCACTCCTTGCGAAGGCTGCACTCCTTGCGAAGGCTGCACCCCTTGCGAAGGCTGCACTCCTTGCGAAGGCTGCACTCCTTGCGAAGGCTGCACTCCTTGCGAAGGCTGCACTCCTTGCGAAGGCTGCACACCTTGCGAAGGCTGCACTCCTTGCGAAGGCTGTACTCCTAGCGAGGGCTGCACTCCTTGCGAAGGCTGCACTACTTGCGAAGGCTGCACTCCTTGCGAAGGCTCTACTCCTTGCGAAGGCTGCACTCCTTGCGAAGGCTGCACTCCTTGCGAAGGCTGCACTCCTTGCGAAGGCTGCACTCCGTGCGAAGGCTGCACTCCTTGCGAAGGCTGCACTCTTTGCGAAGGCTGCACTCCTTGCGAAGGCTGCACTCCTTGCAAAGGCTGCACTCCTTGCGAAGGCTGCACTCCTTGCGAAGGCTGCACTCCTTGCGAAGGCTGCACTCCTTGCGAAGGCTGCACTCCTTGCGAAGGCTGCACTCCTTGCGAAGGCTGCACTCCTTGCGAAGGCTGCACTCCTTGCGAAGGCTGCACACCTTGCGAAGGCTGCACTCCTTGCGAAGGCTGTACTCCTTGCGAGGGCTGCACTCCTTGCGAAGGCTGCACTACTTGCGAAGGCTGCACTCCTTGCGAAGGCTCTACTCCTTGCGAAGGCTGCACTCCTTGCGAAGTCTGCACTCCTTGCGAAGGCTGCACTCCGTGCGAAGGCTGCACTCCTTGCGAAGGCTGCACTCCTTGCGAAGGCTGCACTCCTTGCGAAGGCTGCACTCTTTGCGAAGGCTGCACTCCTTGCGAAGGCTGCACTCCTTGCGAAGGCTGCACTCCTTGCGAAGGCTGCACTCCTTGTGAAGGCTGCACTCTTTGCGAAGGCTGCACTCCTTGCGAAGGCTGCACTCCTTGCGAAGGCTGCACTCCTTGCGAAGGCTGCACTCCATGCGAAGGCTGCACTCCATGCGAAGGCTGCACTCCATGCGAAGGCTGCACGCCATGTGAAGGCTGCACTCCATGTGAAGGCTGCTCTCCATGCGAAGGCTGCACTACATGCGAAGGCTGCCCTCCTCGCAAAGGCTTCACTCTGTTCGAAGGCTGCACTCCTTGCAAAGGCTATATTCTGTGTGAATGCTGCACCCCATTTGAAGGCTACTGTCCTTGCGGATGCTGCACACCTTGCGAAGGCAGCACTCGTTGCGAAAGAAGCACTCCTTGCGAAGGAAGCACTATGTGCGAAGGCTGCACTCTGTGCGAAGGCAGCACTCCGTGCGAAGGCAGCACTCGTTGCGAAGGATGCACTCCGTGCGAAGGCTGCACTCCTTGCGAAGGCTGCACACCTTGCGAAGGCTACACTCCTTGCGAAGGAAGCAATCTTTGTGAATGCAGCACTCCTTGCGAATGCAGCACTCCTTACGAAGGCAGCACTCCTTGCGAAGGCAGCACTCCATGCGAAGGCAGCACTCCATGCAAAGGCAGCACTCCATGCGAAGGCAGCACTCCATGCAAAGGCAGCACTCCATGCAAAGGCAGCACTCCATGCGAAGGTAGCACTCCATGCGAAGGCAGCACTCCATGCAAAGGCAGCAATCCATGCGAAGGCAGCACTCCATGCGAAGGCAGCACTATATGCGAAGGCAGCACTCCTTGCGAAGGCTGCACTCCTTGCGAAGGCTGCACTCCTTGCGAAGGCTGCACTCCTTGCGAAGGCAGCACTCCTTGCGGAGGCAGCACTCCTTGCGAAGGCAGCACTCCTTGCGAAGGCTGCACTCCTTGCGAAGGCTCACTCCTTGCGAAGGCTGCACTCCTTGCGAAGGCTGCACACCTTGCGAAGGCTGCAATCCTTGCGAAGTCTGCACTCCTTGCGAAGGCTGCACTCCTTGCGAAGGCTGCACTCCTTGCGACGGCTGCACTCCTTGCGAAGGCTGCACTCCTTGCGAAGGGTGCACTCCTTGCTTAGGCTGCACTCCTTGCGAAGGCTGCACTCCTTGCGAACGCTGCACACCTTACGAAGGCTGCACTCCTTGCGAAGGCTGCACTCCTTGCGAAGGCTGCACTCCTTGCGAAGGCTGCACTCCTTGCGAAGGCTGCACTCCTTGCGAAGGCTGCACTCCTTGCGAAGGCTGCACTCCTTGCGAAGGCTGCACACCTTGTGAAGGCTGCACTCCTTGCGAAGGCTGTACTCCTTGCGAGGGCTGCACTCCTTGCGAAGGCTGCACTACTTGCGAAGGCTGCACTCCTTGCGAAGGCTCTACTCCTTGCGAAGGCTGCACTCCTTGCGAAGGCTGCACTCCTTGCGAAGGCTGCACTCCTTGCGAAGGCTGCACACCTTGCGAAGGCTGCACTCCTTGCGAAGGCTGCACTCCTTGCGAAGGCTGCACTCCTTGCGAAGGCTGCACTCCTTGCGAAGGCTGCACTCCTTGCGAAGGCTGCACCCCTTGCGAAGGCTGCACTCCTTGCGAAGGCTGCACACCTTGCGAAGGCTGCACTCCTTGCGAAGGCTGTACTCCTTGCGAGGGCTGCACTCCTTGCGAAGGCTGCACTACTTGCGAAGGCTGCACTCCTTGCGAAGGCTCCACTCCTTGCGAAGGCTGCAGTCCTTGCGAAGGCTGCATTCCTTGCAAAGGCTGAACTCCTTGCGAAGGCTGCACTCCGAGCGAAGGCTGCACTCCTTGCGAAGGCTGCACTCTTTGCGAAGGCTGCACTCCTTGCGAAGGCTGCACTCCTTGCGGAGGCTGCACTCCTTGCGAAGGTTGCACTCCTTGCGAAGGCTGCACTCCTTGCGAAGGCTGCACTCCTTGCGAAGGCTGCACTCCTTGCGAAGGCTGCACTCCTTGCGAAGGCTGCACTCCATGCGAAGGCTGCACTCCATGCGAAGGCTGCACTCCATGCGAAGGCTGCACGCCATGCGAAGGCTGCACTCCATGCGAAGGCTGCTCTCCATGCGAAGGCTGCACTCCATGCGTAGGCTGCCCTCCTCGCAAAGGCTTCACTCTGTTCGAAGGCTGCACTCCATGCGAAGGCTGAACTCCTTGCGAAGGCTGCACTCCTTGCCAAGGCTGCACACCTTGCGAAGGCTGCAATAATTGCGAAGGCTGCACTCCTTGCGAAGGCTGCACTCCTTGCGAAGGCTGCACTCCTTGCGAAGGTTGCACTCCTTGCGACGGCTGCACTCCTTGCGAAGGCTGCACTCCTTGCTTAGGCTGCACTCCTTGCGAAGGCTGCACTCCTTGCGAACGCTGCACACCTTGCGAAGGCTGCACTCCTTGCGAAGGCTGCACTCCTTGCGAAGGCTGCACTCCTTGCGAAGGCTGCACTCCTTGCGAAGGCTGCACTCCTTGCGAAGGCTGCACTCCTTGCGAAGGCTGCTCTCCTTGCGAAGGCTGCACTCCTTGCGAAGGATGCACTCCTTGCGAAGGCTGCACTCCTTGCGAAGGCTGCATTCCTTGTGAAGGCTGCACTCCTTGCGAAGGCTGCACTCCTTGCGAAGGCTGCACTCCTTGCGAAGGCTGCACTCCTTGCGAAGGCTGCACTCCTTGCGAAGGCTGCACTCCTTGCGAAGGCTGCACACCTTGCGAAGGCTACACTCCTTGCGAAGGCTGCACTCCATGCAAAGGCTGCACTCCTTGCGAAGACTGCCCTCCTTGCGAAGGCTGCACCCCTTGCGAAGGCTGCACCCCTTGCGAAGGCTGCACTCCTTGCGAAGGCTGCACTCCTTGCGAAAACTGCACTCCTTGCGAAGGCTGCACTCCTTGCGAAGGCTGCACTCCTTGCGAAGGCTGCACTCCTTGCGAAGGCTGCACTCCTTGCGAAGGCTGTACTCGTTGTGAAGGCTGCACTCCTTGCGAAGGCTGCACTACTTGCGAAGGCTGCACTCCTTGCGAAGGCTCTACTCCTTGCGAAGGCTGCACTCTTTGCGAAGACTGCACTCCTTGCGAAGGCTGCACTCCTTGCGAAGGCTGCACTCCTTGCGAAGGCTGCACTCCTTGCGAAGGCTGCACTCCTTGCGAAGGCAGCTCTCCTTGCGAAGGCTGCACTCCTTGTGAAGGCTGCACTCCTTCCGAAGGCTGCACTCCTTGCGAAGGCTGCACTCCTTGCGAAGGCTGCACTCATTGCGAAGGCTGCACTCATTGCGAAGGCTGCACTCCTTGCGAAGGTTGCACTCCTTGCGAAGGCTGAACTCCTTGCGAAGGCTGCACACCTTGCGAAGGCTGCTCTCCATGCGAAGGCTGCACCCCATGCGAAGGCTGCACTCCATGCGAAGGCTGCACTCCATGCGAAGGCTGCCCTCCTCGCAAAGGCTTCACCCTGTTCGAAGGCTGCACTCCTTGCAAAGGCTATATTCCGTGTGAATGCTGCACCCCATTCGAAGGCTACTGTCCTTGCGAATGCAGCACACCTTGCAAAGGCTGTATTCCGTGTGAAGGCTGCATTCCATGCGAATGCTGCACTCCTTGCGAAGGCTGCACTCCTTGCGAAGGCTGCACTCCTTGCGAAGGCTGCACGCCTTGCGAAGGCTGCACTCCTTGCGAAGGCTGCACTCCTTGCGAAGGCTGCACACCTTGCGAAGGCTTCACTCCTTGCGAAGGCTGCACTCCTTGCGAAGGCTGCACTCCTTGCGAGGGCTGCACTCCTTGCGATGGCTGCACTCCTTGCGATGGCTGCACTTCGTGGGATGGCTGCACTCCTTGCGAAGGCAGCACTTTTTGCGAAGGCAGCTCTCTTTGCGAAGGCAGCACTCCTTGCTAAGGCAGCACTCCTTGCGAAGGGAGCTCTCCTTGCGAAGGCAGCACTGCCTGCAAAGGCAGCACTCCGTGCAAAGGCAGTTCTACGTGCGAAGGATGCACTCCATGCTAAGGCTGCACTCCTTGCGAAAGCTGCACTCCTTGCGGAGGCACCACCCATTGCTAAGGCACCACTCATTGCGAAAGCAGCGCTCCCAGCAAAGGCTGCACCCTTTGTGAATGCAGCACTTCTTACGAAGGCAGCATTCCCTGTGAAGGCAGCACTCTGTGCGAAGGCAGCACTACTTGCGAAGGCAGCACTCCTTGCGAAGGCACTTCCCATTGGGAAGGCAGCACTCCCTGCGAAGACAGCACCCCTAGCGAAGGCAGCACTCCCTGCGACGCCAGCAGTCTGTGCTTAGGCAGCACTCCGTGCGAGGGCAGCACAACGTGTGAAGGTTGCACTGCATGCGAAGGCAGCAATCCTTGCCAAGGCAGCAACCCTTGCGAAGGCAGCAACCCTTGCGAAGGCAGCACTCCTTGCGAAGGAAGCACTCCTTGCGAAGGAAGCACTACGTGCGAAGTCTGCACTCTGTGCGAAGGCAGCACTCCGTGCGAAGGCAGCACTCCTTGCGAAGGATGCACTCCGTGCGAAGGCAGCACTCCGTGCAAAGGCAGCACCCCTTGCGAAAGCAGCACTCCTTGCGTAGGCACTACTCCTTGCGAAGGAAGTAATCTTTGCGAATGCAGCACTCCTTGCGAATGCAGCACTCCTTGCGAAGGCAGCACTCCTTGAGAAGGCAGCACTCCATGCAAAGGCAGCACTCCATGCAAAGGCAGCACTCCATGCAAAGGCAGCACTCCATGCAAAGGCAGCACTCCATGCAAAGGCAGCACTCCATGCGAAGGCAGCCCTCCATGCGAAGGCAGCACTCCATGCGAAGGCAGCACTCCATGCGAAGGCAGCACTCCATGCGAAGGCAGCACTCCTTGCGAAGGCAGCACTCCTTGCGAAGGCAGCACTCCTTGCGAAGGCAGCACTCCTTGCGGAGGCAGCACTCCTTGCGGAGGCAGCACTCTTTGCGCAGGCAGCACTCCTTGCGAAGGCTGCACTCCTTGCGAAGGCTGCACTCCTTGCGAAGGCTGCACTCCTTGCTTAGGCTGCACTCCTAGCGAAGGCTGCACTCCTTGCGAACGCTGCACACCTTGCGAAGGCTGCACTCCTTGCGAAGGCTGCACTCCTTGCGAAGGCTACACTCCTTGCGAAGGCTGCACTCCTTGCGAAGGCTGCACTCCTTGCGAAGGCTGCACTCCTTGCGAAGGCTGCACTCCTTGCGAAGGCTGCACTCCTTGCGAAGGCTGCACTCCTTGCGAAGGCTGCACTCCATGCGAAGGCTGCACTCCATGCGAAGGCTGCCCTCGTCGCAAAGGCCTCACTCTGTTCGAAGGCTGCACTCCTTGCAAAGGCAGTATTCCGTGTGAATGCTGCACCCCATTCGAAGGCTACTGTCCTTGCGAATGGAGCACACCTTGCAAAGGCTGTATTCCGTGTGAAGGCTGCATTCCATGCGAATGCTGCACTCCTTGCGAAGGCTGCACTCCTTGCGAAGGCTGCACACCTTGCGAAGGCTGCACTCCTTGCGAAGGCTCATTCCTTGCGAAGGCTGCACTCCTTGCGAAGGCTGCACTCCTTGCGAAGGCTGTACTCCTTGCGAAGGCTGCACTCCTTGCAAAGGCTGCACTCCTTGCAAAGGCTGCACTCCTTGCGATGGCTGCACTCCTTGCGAAGGCTGCACTCCATGCGAAGGCTGCACTCCATGCGAAGGCTGCACTCCATGCGAAGGCTGCACTCCATGCGAAGGCTGCACTCCATGCGAAGGCTGCACTCCATGTGAAGGCTGCACTCCATGCGAAGGCTGCACTCCATGCGAAGGCTGCCCTCCTCGCAAAGGCTTCACTCTGTTCGAAGGCTGCACTCCTTGCAAAGGCTGTATTCTGTGTGAATGCTGCACCCCATTCGAAGTCTACTGTCCTTGGGAATGCAGCACACCTTGCGAAGGCAGCACACCTTGCGAAGGAAGCACTCCTTGCGAAGGAAGCACTACGTGCGAAGGCTGCACTCTGTGCGAAGGCAGCACTCCGCGCGAAGGCAGCACTCCTTGCGAAGGCTGCACACCTTGCGAAGGCTGCAATCCTTGCGAAGTCTGCACTCCTTGCGAAGGCTGCACTCCTTGCGAAGGCTGCACTCCTTGCGAAGGCTGCACTGCTTGCGAAGGCTGCACACCTTGCGAAGGCTGCAATCCTTGCGAAGGCAGCACTCCTTGCGAAGGCAGCACTCCTTGCGGAGGCAGCACTCCTTGCGGAGGCAGCACTCCTTGCGAAGGCAGCACTCCTTGCGAAGGCTGCACTCCTTGCGAAGGCTGCACTCCTTGCGAAGGCTGCACTCCTTGCGAAGGCTGCACACCTTGCGAAGGCTGCAATCCTTGCGAAGTCTGCACTCCTTGCGAAGGCTGCACTCCTTGCGAAGGCTGCACTCCTTGCGACGGCTGCACTCCTTGCGAAGGCTGCACTCCTTGCGAAGGGTGCACTCCTTGCTTAGGCTGCACTCCTTGCGAAGGCTGCACTCCTTGCGAAGGCTGCACACCTTACGAAGGCTGCACTCCTTGCGAAGGCTGCACTCCTTGCGAAGGCTGCACCCCTTGCGAAGGCTGCACTCCTTGCGAAGGCTGCACTCCTTGCGAAGGCTGCACTCCTTGCGAAGGCTGCACTCCTTGCGAAGGCTGCACACCTTGCGAAGGCTGCACTCCTTGCGAAGGCTGTACTCCTAGCGAGGGCTGCACTCCTTGCGAAGGCTGCACTACTTGCGAAGGCTGCACTCCTTGCGAAGGCTCTACTCCTTGCGAAGGCTGCACTCCTTGCGAAGGCTGCACTCCTTGCGAAGGCTGCACTCCGTGCGAAGGCTGCACTCCTTGTGAAGGCTGCACTCTTTGCGAAGGCTGCACTCCTTGCGAAGGCTGCACTCCTTGCAAAGGCTGCACTCCTTGCGAAGGCTGCACTCCTTGCGAAGGCTGCACTCCTTGCGAAGGCTGCACTCCTTGCGAAGGCTGCACTCCTTGCGAAGGCTGCACTCCTTGCGAAGGCTGCACTCCTTGCGAAGGCTGCACTCCTTGCGAAGGCTGCACACCTTGCGAAGGCTGCACTCCTTGCGAAGGCTGTACTCCTTGCGAGGGCTGCACTCCTTGCGAAGGCTGCACTACTTGCGAAGGCTGCACTCCTTGCGAAGGCTCTACTCCTTGCGAAGGCTGCACTCCTTGCGAAGGCTGCACTCCTTGCGAAGGCTGCACTCCGTGCGAAGGCTGCACTCCTTGCGAAGGCTGCACTCCTTGCGAAGGCTGCACTCCTTGCGAAGGCTGCACTCTTTGCGAAGGCTGCACTCCTTGCGAAGGCTGCACTCCTTGCGAAGGCTGCACTCCTTGCGAAGGCTGCACTCCTTGTGAAGGCTGCACTCCTTGCGAAGGCTGCACTCCTTGCGAAGGCTGCACTCCTTGCGAAGGCTGCACTCCTTGCGATGGCTGCACTCCATGCGAAGGCTGCACTCCATGCGAAGGCTGCACTCCATGCGAAGGCTGCACGCCATGTGAAGGCTGCACTCCATGTGAAGGCTGCTCTCCATGCGAAGGCTGCACTACATGCGAAGGCTGCCCTCCTCGCAAATGCTTCACTCTGTTCGAAGGCTGCACTCCTTGCAAAGGCTGTATTCTGTGTGAATGCTGCACCCCATTTGAAGGCTACTGTCCTTGCGGATGCTGCACACCTTGCGAAGGCAGCACTCGTTGCGAAAGAAGCACTCCTTGCGAAGGAAGCACTACGTGCGAAGGCTGCACTCTGTGCGAAGGCAGCACTCCGTGCGAAGGCAGCACTCGTTGCGAAGGATGCACTCCGTGCGAAGGCTGCACTCCTTGCGAAGGCTGCACACCTTGCGAAGGCTACACTCCTTGCGAAGGAAGCAATCTTTGTGAATGCAGCACTCCTTGCGAATGCAGCACTCCTTACGAAGGCAGCACTCCTTGCGAAGGCAGCACTCCATGCGAAGGCAGCACTCCATGCAAAGGCAGCACTCCATGCGAAGGCAGCACTCCATGCAAAGGCAGCACTCCATGCAAAGGCAGCACTCCATGCGAAGGTAGCACTCCATGCGAAGGCAGCACTCCATGCAAAGGCAGCAATCCATGCGAAGGCAGCACTCCATGCGAAGGCAGCACTATATGCGAGGGCAGCACTCCTTGCGAAGGCTGCACTCCTTGCGAAGGCTGCACTCCTTGCGAAGGCTGCACTCCTTGCGAAGGCAGCACTCCTTGCGGAGGCAGCACTCCTTGCGAAGGCAGCACTCCTTGCGAAGGCTGCACTCCTTGCGAAGGCTCACTCCTTGCGAAGGCTGCACTCCTTGCGAAGGCTGCACACCTTGCGAAGGCTGCAATCCTTGCGAAGTCTGCACTCCTTGCGAAGGCTGCACTCCTTGCGAAGGCTGCACTCCTTGCGACGGCTGCACTCCTTGCGAAGGCTGCACTCCTTGCGAAGGGTGCACTCCTTGCTTAGGCTGCACTCCTTGCGAAGGCTGCACTCCTTGCGAACGCTGCACACCTTACGAAGGCTGCACCCCTTGCGAAGGCTGCACTCCTTGCGAAGGCTGCACTCCTTGCGAAGGCTGCACTCCTTGCGAAGGCTGCACTCCTTGCGAAGGCTGCACTCCTTGCGAAGGCTGCACTCCTTGCGAAGGCTGCACACTTTGCGAAGGCTGCACTCCTTGCGAAGGCTGTACTCCTTGCGAGGGCTGCATTCCTTGCGTAGGCTGCACTACTTGCGAAGGCTGCACTCCTTGCGAAGGCTCTACTCCTTGCGAAGGCTGCACTCCTTGCGAAGGCTGCACTCCTTGCGAAGGCTGCACTCCTTGCGAAGGCTGCACTCCGTGCGAAGGCTGCACTCCTTGCGAAGGCTGCACTCCTTGCGAAGGCTGCACTCCTTGCGAAGGCTGCACTCCTTGCGAAGGCTGCACTCCTTGCGAAGGCTGCACTCCTTGCGAAGGCTGCACTCCTTGCGAAGGCTGCACTCCTTGCGAAGGCTGCACTCCTTGCGAAGGCTGCACTCCTTGCGAAGGCTGCACTCCTTGCGAAGGCTGCACACCTTGCGAAGGCTGCACTCCTTGCGAAGGCTGTACTCCTTGCGAGGGCTGCACTCCTTGCGAAGGCTGCACTACTTGCGAAGGCTGCACTCCTTGCGAAGGCTCTACTCCTTGCGAAGGCTGCACTCCTTGCGAAGGCTGCACTCCTTGCGAAGGCTGCACCCCGTGCGAAGGCTGCACTCCTTGCGAAGGCTGCACTCCTTGCGAAGGCTGCACTCCTTGCGAAGGCTGCACTCTTTGCGAAGGCTGCACTCCTTGCGAAGGCTGCACTCCTTGCGAAGGCTGCACTCCTTGCGAAGGCTGCACTCCTTGTGAAGGCTGCACTCCTTGCGAAGGCTGCACTCCTTGCGAAGGCTGCACTCCTTGCGAAGGCTGCACTCCTTGCGAAGGCTGCACTCCATGCGAAGGCTGCACTCCATGCGAAGGCTGCACTCCATGCGAAGGCTGCACGCCATGTGAAGGCTGCACTCCATGTGAAGGCTGCTCTCCATGCGAAGGCTGCACTACATGCGAAGGCTGCCCTCCTCGCAAAGGCTTCACTCTGTTCGAAGGCTGCACTCCTTGCAAAGGCTGTATTCTGTGTGAATACTGCACCCCATTCGAAGGCTACTGTCCTTGCGGATGCTGCACACCTTGCGATGGCAGCACTCGTTGCGAAAGAAGCACTCCTTGCGAAGGAAGCACTACGTGCGAAGGCTGCAGTCTGTGCGAAGGCAGCACTCCGTGCGAAGGCAGCACTCGTTGCGAAGGATGCACTCCGTGCGAAGGCTGCACTCCTTGCGAAGGCTGCACACCTTGCGAAGGCTACACTCCTTGCGAAGGAAGCAATCTTTGTGAATGCAGCACTCCTTGCGAATGAAGCACTCCTTACGAAGGCAGCACTCCTTGCGAAGGCAGCACTCCATGCGAAGGCAGCACTCCATGCAAAGGCAGCACTCCATGCGAAGGCAGCACTCCATGCAAAGGCAGCACTCCATGCAAAGGCAGCACTCCATGCGAAGGTAGCACTCCATGCGAAGGCAGCACTCCATGCAAAGGCAGCAATCCATGCGAAGGCAGCACTCCATGCGAAGGCAGCACTATATGCGAAGGCAGCACTCCTTGCGAAGGCTGCACTCCTTGCGAAGGCTGCACTCCTTGCGAAGGCTGCACTCCTTGCGAAGCCTGCACTCCTTGCGAAGGATTCACTCCTTGCGAAGGCCGCACTCCTTGCGAAGGCTGCACTCCTTGCGAAGGCTGCACTCCTTGCGAAGGCTGCACTCCTTGCGAAGGCTGCACTCCTTGCGAAGGCTGCACTCCTTGCGAAGGCTGCACAGCTTGCGAAGGCTACACTCCTTGCGAAGGCTGCACTCCTTGCAAAGGCTGCACTCCTTGCGAAGGCTGCACTCCTTGCGAAGGCTGCACTCCGTGCGAAGGCTGCACTCCGTGCGAAGGCTGCACTCCGTGCGAAGGCTGCACTCCGTGCGAAGGCTGCAGTCCGTGCGAAGGCTGCACTCCGTGCGAAGGCTGCACTCCTTGCGAAAGCTGCACTCCTGGCGACGGCTGCACTCCTTGTGAAGGCTGCACTCCTTGCGAAGACTGCCCTCCTTGCGAAGGCTGCACCCCTTGCGAAGGCTGCACTCCTTGCGAAGGCTGCACTCCTTGCGATGGCTGCACTCCTTGCGAAAACTGCACTCCTTGCGAAGGCTGCACTCCTTGCGAAGGCTGCACTCCTTGCGAAGGCTGCACTCCTTGCGAAGGCTGCACTCCTTGCGAAGGCTGCACTCCTTGCGAAGGCTGCACTCCTTGCGAAGGGTGTACTCCTTGCAAAGGCTGCACTCCTTGCGAAGGCTGCACTACTTGCGAAGGCTGCACTCCTTGCGAAGGCTCTACTCCTTGCGAAGGCTGCACTCCTTGCGAAGGCTGCATTCCTTGCGAAGGCTGCACTCCTTGCGAAGGCTGCACTCCTTGCGAAGGCTGCACTCCTTGAGAAGGCTGCACTCCTTGCGAAGGCTGCTCTCCTTGCGAAGGCTGCACTCCTTGCGAAGGCTGCACTCCTTGCAAAGGCTGCACTCCTTGTGAAGGCTGCACTCCTTGCGAAGGCTGCACTCCTTGCGAAGGCTGCACTCCTTGCGAAGGCTGCACTCATTGCGAAGGCTGCACTCCTTGCGAAGGCTGCACTCCTTGTGAAGGCTGAACACCTTGTGAAGGCTGCACTCCTTGCGAAGGCTGCTGTCCATGCGAAGGCTGCACCCCATGCGAAGGCTGCACTCCATGCGAAGGCTGCACTCCATGCGAAGGCTGCCCTCCTCGCAAAGGCTTCACCCTGTTCGAAGGCTGCACTCCTTGCAAAGGCTGTATTCCGTGTGAATGCTGCACCCCATTCGAAGGCTACTGTCCTTGCGAATGCAGCACACCTTGCAAAGGCTGTATTCCGTGTGAAGGCTGCATTCCATGCGAATGCTGCACTCCTTGCGAAGGCTGCAATCCTTGCGAAGGCTGCACTCCTTGCGAAGGCTGCACGCCTTGCGAAGGCTGCACTCCTTGCGAAGGCTGCACTCCTTGCGAAGGCTGCACACCTTGCGAAGGCTTCACTCCTTGCGAAGGCTGCACTCCTTGCGAAGGCTGCACTCCTTGAGAGGGCTGCACTCCTTGCGATGGCTGAGCTCCTTGCGATGGCTGCAACTCGTGGGATGGCTGCACTCCTTGCGAAGGCAGCACTCCTTGCGAAGGCAGCACTCTTTGCGAAGGCAGCACTCCTTGCTAAGGCAGCACTCCTTGCGAAGGGAGCACTCCTTGCGAAGGCAGCACTGCCTGCAAAGGCAGCACTCAGTGCAAAGGCAGTTCTACGTGCTAAGGATGCACTCCATGCTAAGGCTGCTTTCCTTGCGAAAGCTGCACTCCTTGCGGAGGCACCACCCATTGCTAAGGCAGCACTCCTTGCGAAAGCAGCGCTCCTAGCAAAGGCTGCACCCTTTGTGAAGGCAGCACTTCTTACGAAGGCAGCATTCCCTGTGAAGGCAGGACTCTGTGCGAACGCAGCACTACTAGCGATGGCAGCACTCCTTGCGAAGGCACCTCCCCTTGGGAAGGCAGCACTCCCTGCGAAGACAGCACCCCTAGCGAAGGCAGCACTCCCTGCGACGCCAGCAGTCTGTGCTTAGGCAGCACTCCATGCGAAGGCAGCAGAACGTGTGAAGGTTGCACTGCATGCGAAGGCAGCAATCCTTGCCAAGGCAGCAACCCTTGCCAAGGCAGCAACCCTTGCGAAGGCTGCACACTGTGCGAAGGCAGCACTCCGTGCGAAGGCAGCACTCCTTGCGAAGGATGCACTCCGTGCGAAGGCAGCACTCCGTGCAGAGGCAGCACCCCTTGCGAAAGCAGCATTCCTTGCGTATGCACTACTCCTTGTGAAGGAAGTAATCTTTGCGAATGCAGCACTCCTTGCGAATGCAGCACTCCTTGCGAAGGCAGCACTCCTTGCGAAGGCAGCACTCCATGAGAAGGCAGCACTCCATGCAAAGGCAGCACTCCATGCAAAGGCAGCACTCCATGCAAAGGCAGCACTCCATGCAAAGGCAGCACTCCATGCGAAGGCAGCACTCCATGCGAAGGCAGCACTCCATGCGAAGGCAGCACTCCATGCGAAGGCAGCACTCCATGCGAAGGCAGCACTCCTTGCGAAGGCAGCTCTCCTTGCGAAGGCAGCACTCCTCGCGAAGGCAGCACTCCTTGTGGAGGCAGCACTCCTTGCGGAGGCAGCACTCCTTACAAAGGCAGCACTGCCTGCAAAGGCAGCACTCCGTGCAAAGGCAGCACTCCGTGCGAAGGCAGTGCTACGTGCGAAGGATCCACTCCATGCTAAGGCAGCACTCCTTGCAAAAGCTGCACTCCTTGTGATGGCACCACCCATTGCTAAGGCAGCACTACTTGCGAAAGCAGCGCTCCTAGCGAAGGCTGCACCCTTTGTGAAGGCAGCACTACTTGCGAAGGCAGCACTCCTTGCGAAGGCACCTCCCCTTGGGAAGGCAGCACTCCCTGCGAAGACAGCACCCCTAGCGAAGGCAGCACTCCCTGCGACGCCAGCAGTCTGTGCATAGGCAGCACTCCGTGCGAAGGCAGCACAACGTGTGAAGGCTGCACTGCATGCGAAGGCAGCAATCCTTGAGAAGGCAGCAACCCTTGCGAAGGCAGCAACCCTTGCGAAGGCAGCACTCCTTGCGAAGGAAGCACTCCTTGCGAAGGAAGCACTACGTGCGAAGGCTGCACTCTGTGCGAAGGCAGCACTCCGTGCGAAGGCAGCACTCCTAGCGAAGGATGCACTCCATGCGAAGGCAGCACTGCATGCGAAGGCAGCACTCGTTGCGAAGGAAGCACTCCATGCGAAGGAAGCACTACGTGCGAAGGCTGCACTCTGTGTGAAGGCAGCACTCCGTGCGAAGGCAGCACTCCTTGCGGAGGATGCACTCCGTGCGAAGGCAGCACTCCGTGCAAAGGCAGCACCCCTTGCAAAAGCAGCACTCCTTGCGTAGGCACCACTCCTTGCGAAGGCTGCACTCCTTGTGAAGTCTGCACTCCTTGCGAAGGCTGCACTCCTTGCGATGGCTGCACTCCTTGCGAAGGCTGCACTCCTTGAAAAGGCTGCACTCCTTGCGAAGGCTGCACTCCTTGCGAAGGCTGCACTCCTTGCGAAGGCTGCACTCCTTGCGAAGGCTGCACTCCTTGCAAAGGCTGCACTCCTTGCGAAGGCTGCACTCCTTGCGAAGGCTGCACTCCTTGCGAAGGCTGCACTCCTTGCGAAGGCTGCACTCCTTGCGAAGGCTGCACTCCTTGCGAAGTCTGCTCTCCTTGCGAAGGCTGCACTCCTTGCGAAGGCTGCACTCCTTGCGAAGGCTGCACTCCTAGCGAAGGCTGCACCCCTTGCGAAGGCTGCACTCCTTGCGAAGGCTGCACTCCTTGCGAAGGCTGCAGTCCTTGCGAAGGCTGCACTCCTTGTGAAGGCTGCACTCCTTGCGAAGGCTGCAATCCTTGCGTAGGCTGCACTCCATGCGAAGGCTGCACTCCATGCGAAGGCTGCACTCCATGCAAAGGCTGCACTCCATGCGAAGGCTGCCCTCCTCGCAAAGGCCTCACACTGTTCGAAGGCTGCACTCCTTGCAAAGGCTGTATTCTGTGTGAATGCTGCACCCCATTCGAAGGCTACTGTCCGTGCGAATGCAGCATACCTTGCAAAGGCTGTATTCCGTGTGAAGGCTGCATTCCATGCGAAGGCTGCACTCCTTGCGAAGGCCACACTCCTTGCGAAGGCTGCACTCCTTGCGAGGGCTGCACTCCTTGCGAAGGCTGCACTCCTTGCGAAGGCTGCACTCTTTGCGAAGGCTGCACTCCTTGCGAAGGCTCCACTCCTTGCGAAGGCTGCACTCCTTGCGAAGGCTGCACTCCTTGCGAAGGCTGCACTCCTTGTGAAGGCTGCACTCCTTGCGAAGGCTGCACTCCATGCGAAGGCTGCACTCCATGCGAAGGCTGCACTCCATGCGAAGGCTGCACGCCATGCGAAGGCTGCACTCCATGTGAAGGCTGCTCTCCATGCGAAGGCTGCACTCCATGCGAAGGCTGCCCTCCTCGCAAAGGCTTCACTCTGTTCGAAGGCTGCACTCCTTGCAAAGGCTGTATTCCGTGTGAATGCTGCACCCCATTCGAAGGCTACTGTCCTTGCGAATGCAGCACACCTTGCGAAGGCAGCACTCGATGCGAAGGAAGCACTCCTTGCGAAGGAAGCACTACGTGCGAAGGCTGCACTCTGTGCGAAGGCAGCACTCCATGCAAAGGCAGCACTCCATGCAAAGGCAGCACTCCATGCAAAGGCAGCACTCCATGCAAAGGCAGCACTCCATGCAAAGGCAGCACTCCATGCGAAGGTAGCACTCCATGCGAAAGCAGCACCCCATGCAAAGGCAGCAATCCATGCGAAGGCAGCACTCCATGCGAAGGCAGCACTCCATGCGAAGGCTGCACTCCTTGCGAAGGCAGCACTCCTTGCGAAGGCTGCACTCCTTGCGAAGGCTGCACTCCTTGCGAAGGCTGCACTCCTTGCGAAGCCTGCACTCCTTGCGAAGGCTGCAGTCCTTGCGAAGGCTGCACTCCTTGCGAAGGCTGCACTCCTTGCGAAGGCTGCTTTCCTTGCGAAGGCTGCAGTCCTTGCGAAGGCAGCACTCCTTGTGAAGGCTGCACTCCTTGCGAAGCCTGCAATCCTTGCGAAGGCTGCACTCCATGCGAAGGCTGCACTCCATGCGAAGGCTGCACTCCATGCAAAGGCTGCACTCCATGCGAAGGCTGCCCTCCTCGCAAAGGCCTCACTCTGTTCGAAGGCTGCACTCCTTGCAAAGGCTGTATTCTGTGTGAATGCTGCACCGCATTCGAAGGCTACTGTCCTTGCGAATGCAGCACACCTTGCAAAGGCTGTATTCCGTGTGAAGGCTGCATTCCATGCGAAGGCTGCACTCCTTGCGAAGGCTGCACTCCTTGCGAAGGCTGCACTCCTTGCGAAGGCTGCACTCCTTGCGAAGGCTGCACTAGTTGCGAAGGCTGCACTCCTTGCGAAGGCTGCACTCCTTGTGTAGGCTGTACTCCTTGCGAAGGCTGCACTCCTTGCGAAGGCTGCACTCCCTGCGATGGCTGCACTCCTTGCGAAGGCTGTACTCCTTGCGAAGGCTGCACTCCATGCGAAGGCTGCACGCCATGCGAAGGCTGCACTCCATGCGAAGGCTGCACGCCATGCGAAGGCTGCACTCCATGTGAAGGCTGCTCTCCATGCGAAGGCTGCACTCCATGCGAAGGCTGCCCTCCTCGCAAAGGCTTCACTCTGTTCGAAGGCTGCACTCCTTGCAAAGTCTGTATTCCGTGTGAATGCTGCACCCCATTCGAAGGCTACACTATTTGCGAATGCAGCACACCTTGCGAAGGCAGCACTCGTTGCGAAGGAAGCACTCCTTGCGACGGAAGCACTACATGTGAAGGCTGCACTCTGTGCGAAGGCAGCACTCCGTGCGAAGGCAGCACTCGTTGCGAAGGATGCACTCCGTGCGAAGGCAGCACTCCGTGCAAAGGCAGCACCCCTTGCGAAAGCAGCACTCCTTGCGAAGGCACCACTCCTTGCGAAGGAAGCAATCTTTGTGAATGCAGCACTCCTTGCGAATGCAGCACTCCTTACGAAGGCAGCACTCCTTGCGAAGGCAGCACTCCATGCGAAGGCAGCACTCCATGCGAAGGCAGCACTCCATGCCAAGGCAGCACTCCATGCAAAGGCAGCACTCCATGCAAAGGCAGCACTCCATGCAAAGGCAGCACTCCATGCGAAGGTAGCACTCCATGCGAAGGCAGCACTCCATGCGAAGGCAGCAATCCATGCGAAGGCAGCACTCCTTGCGAAGGCTGCACTCCTTGCGAAGGCTGCACTCCTTGCGAAGGCTGCACTCCTTGCGAAGGCTGCACTCCTTGCGAAGGCTGCACTCCTTGCGAAGGATGCACTCCTTGCGAAGGCTGCACTCCTTGCGAAGGCTGCATTCCTTGCGAAGGCTGCACTCCTTGCGAAGGCTGCACTCCTTGCGAAGGCTGCACTCCTTGCGAAGGCTGCACTCCTTGCGAAGGCTGCACTCCTTGCGAAGGCTGCACTCCTTGCGAAGGCTGCACACCTTGCGAAGGCTCCACTCCTTGCGAAGGCTGCACTCCTTGCAAAGGCTGCACTCCTTGCGAAGGCTGCACTCCTTGCGAAGGCTGCACTCCGTGCGAAGGCTGCACTCCGTGCGAAGGCTGCACTCCGTGCGAAGGCTGCACTCCGTGCGAAGGCTGCACTCCGTGCGAAGGCTGCACTCCGTGCGAAGGCTGCACTCCTTGCGAAGGCTGCACTCCTTGCGAAGGCTGCACTCCTTGCGAAAACTGCACTCCTTGCGAAGGCTGCACTCCTTGCGAAGGCTGCACTCCTTGCGAAGGCTGCACTCCTTGCGAAGGCTGCACTCCTTGCGAAGGCTGTACTCCTTGCGAGGGCTACACTCCTTGCGAAGGCTGCACTACTTGCGAAGGCTGCACTCCTTGCGAAGGCTCTACTCCTTGCGAAGGCTGCACTCCTTGCAAAGGCTGCATTCCTTGCGAAGGCTGCACTCCTTGCGAAGGCTGCACTCCTTGCGAAGGCTGCACTCCTTGAGAAGGCTGCACTCCTTGCGAAGGCTGCTCTCCTTGCGAAGGCTGCACTCCTTGCGAAGGCTGCACTCCTTGCGAAGGCTGCACTCCTTGCGAAGGCTGCACTCCTTGCGAAGGCTGCACTCCTTGCGAAGGCTGCACTCATTGCGAAGGCTGCACTCCTTGCGTAGGCTGCACTCCTTGCGAAGGCTGAACTCCTTGCGAAGGCTGCACTCCTTGCGAAGGCTGCTCTCCATGCGAAGGCTGCACCCCATGCGAAGGCTGCACTCCATGCGAAGGCTGCACTCCTTGCGATGGCTGCACTTCGTGGGATGGCTGCACTCCTTGCGAAGGCAGCACTCCTTGCGAAGGCAGCACTCCTTGCGAAGGCAGCACTCTTTGCGAAGGCAGCACTCCTTGCTAAGGCAGCACTCCTTGCGAAGGGAGCACTCCTTGCGAAGGCAGCACTGCCTGCAAAGGCAGCACTCCGTGCGAAGGCAGTGCTACGTGCGAAGGATGCACTCCATGCTAAGGCTGCACTCCTTGCGAAAGCTGCACTCCTTGCGGGGGCACCACCCATTGCTAAGGCAGCACTCCTTGCGAAAGCAGCGCTCCTAGCAAAGGCTGCACCCTTTGTGAAGGCAGCACTTCTTACGAAGGCAGCATTCCCTGTGAAGGCAGCACTCTGTGCGAAGGCATCACTACTTGCGAAGGCAGCACTCCTTGCGAAGGCACCTCCCCTTGGGAAGGCAGCACTCCCTGCGAAGACAGCACCCCTAGCGAAGGCAGCATTCCCTGCGACGCCAGCAGTCTGTGCTTAGGCAGCACTCCGTGCGAAGGCAGTACAACGTGTGAAGGCTGCACTGCATGCGAAGGCAGCAATCCTTGCCAAGGCAGTAACCCTTGCGAAGGCAGCAACCCTTGCGAAGGCAGCACTCCTTGCGAAGGAAGCACTCCTTGCGAAGGAAGCACTACGTGCGAAGGCTGCACTCTGTGCGAAGGCAGCACTCCGTGCGAAGGCAGCACTCCTTGCGAAGAATGCACTCCATGCGAAGGCAGCACTCCGTGCAAAGGCAGCACCCCTTGCGAAAGCAGCACTCCTTGCGTAGGCACTACTTCTTGCGAAGGAAGTAATCTTTGCGAATGCAACACTCCTTGCGAATGCAGCACTCCTTGCGAAGGCAGCACTCCTTGCGAAGGCAGCACTCCATGCGAAGGCAGCACTCCATGCAAAGGCAGCACACCATGCAAAGGCAGCACTCCATGCAAAGGCAGCACTCCATGCGAAGGCAGCACTCCATGCGAAGGCAGCACTCCATGCGAGGGCAGCACTCCATGCGAAGGCAGCACTCCATGGGAAGGCAGCACTCCTTGCGAAGGCAGCACTCCTTGCGAAGGAGCACTCCTTGCGGAGGCAGAACTCCTTGCAGAGGCAGCACTCCTTGCGAAGGCAGCACTCCTTGCGAAGGGTGCACTCCTTGCTTAGGCTGCACTCCTTGCTTAGGCTGCACTCCTTGCGAAGGCTGCACTCCTTGCGAAGGCTCCACACCTTGCGAAGGCTGCACTCCTTGCGAAGGCTGCACTCCTTGCGAAGGCTGCACTCCTTGCGAAGGCTGCACTCCATGCGAAGGCTGCACCCCTTGCGAAGGCTGCACCCCTTGCGAAGGCTGCACTCCTTGCGAAGGCTGCACACCTTGCGAAGGCTGCACTCCTTGCGAAGGCTGTACTCCTTGCGAGGGCTGCACTCCTTGCGAAGGCTGCACTACTTGCGAAGGCTCCACTCCTTGCGAAGGCTGCAGTCCTTGCGAAGGCTGCATTCCTTGCGAAGGCTGCACTCCTTGCGAAGGCTGCACACCATGCGAAGGCTGCACCCCATGCGAAGGCTGCACTCCATGCGAAGGCTGCACGCCATGCGAAGGCTGCACTCCATGTGAAGGCTGCTCTCCATGCGAAGGCTGCACTTCATGCGAAGGCTGCCCTCCTCGCAAAGGCTTCACTCTGTTCGAAGGCTGCACTCCATGCGAAGGCTGAACTCCTTGCGAAGGCTGCACTCCTTGCGAAGGCTGCACTCCTTGCGAAGGCTGCACTCCTTGCGAAGGATGCACTCCTTGCGAAGGCTGCACTCCTTGCGAAGGCTGCATTCCTTGTGAAGGCTGCACTCCTTGCGAAGGCAGCACTCCTTGCGAAGGCTGCACTCCTTGCGAAGGCTGCACTCCTTGCGAAGGCTGCACTCCTTGCGAAGGCTGCACTCCTTGCGAAGGCTGCACACCTTGCGAAGGCTACACTCCTTGCGAAGGCTGCACTCCATGCAAAGGCTGCACTCCTTGCGAAGACTGCCCTCCTTGCGAAGGCTGCACCCCTTGCGAAGGCTGCACTCCTTGCGAAGGCTGCACTCCTTGCGAAGGCTGCACTCCTTGCGAAAACTGCACTCCTTGCGAAGGCTGCACTCCTTGCGAAGGCTGCACTCCTTGCGAAGGCTGCACTCCTTGCGAAGGCTGCACTCCTTGCGAAGGCTGTACTCCTTGCGAAGGCTGCACTCCTTGCGAAGGCTGCACTACTTGCGAAGGCTGCACTCCTTGCGAAGGCTCTACTCCTTGCGAAGGCTGCACTCCTTGCGAAGGCTGCATTCCTTGCGAAGGCTGCACTCCTTGCGAAGGCTGCACTCCTTGCGAAGGCTGCACTCCTTGAGAAGGCTGCACTCCTTGCGAAGGCTGCTCTCCTTGCGAAGGCTGCACTCCTTGCGAAGGCTGCACTCCTTGCGAAGGCTGCACTCCTTCCGAAGGCTGCAATCCTTGCGAAGGCTGCACTCCTTGCGAAGGCTGCACTCATTGCGAAGGCTGCACTCCTTGCGAAGGTTGCACTCCTTGCGAAGGCTGAACTCCTTGCGAAGGCTGCACTCCTTGCGAAGGCTGCTCTCCATGCGAAGGCTGCACCCCACGCGAAGGCTGCACTCCATGCGAAGGCTGCACTCCATGCGAAGGCTGCCCTCCTCGCAAAGGCTTCACCCTGTTCGAAGGCTGCACTCCTTGCAAAGGCTGTATTCCGTGTGAATGCTGCACCCCATTCGAAGGCTACTGTCCTTGCGAATGCAGCACACCTTGCAAAGGCTGTATTCCGTGTGAAGGCTGCATTCCATGCGAATGCTGCACTCCTTGCGAAGGCTGCACTCCTTGCGAAGGCTGCACTCCTTGCGAAGGCTGCACGCCTTGCGAAGGCTGCACTCCTTGCGATGGCTGCACTCCTTGCGAAGGCTGCACACCTTGCGAAGGCTTCACTCCTTGCGAAGGCTGCACTCCTTGCGAAGGCTGCACTCCTTGCGAGGGCTGCACTCCTTGCGATGGCTGCACTCCTTGCGATGGCTGCACTTCGTGGGATGGCTGCACTCCTTGCGAAGGCAGCACTCCTTGCGAAGGCAGCACTCTTTGCGAAGGCAGCACTCCTTGCTAAGGCAGCACTCCTTGCGAAGGGAGCACTCCTTGCGAAGGCAGCACTGCCTGCAAAGGCAGCACTCCGTGCAAAGGCAGCACTCCGTGCAAAGGCAGTTCTACGTGTGAAGGATGCACTCCATGCTAAGGCTGCACTCCTTGCGAAAGCTGCACTCCTTGCGGAGGCACCACCCATTGCTAAGGCAGCACTCATTGCGAAAGCAGCGCTCCTAGCAAAGGCTGCACCCTTTGTGAAGGCAGCACTTCTTACGAAGGCAGCATTCCCTGTCAAGGCAGCACTCTGTGCGAAGGCAGCACTACTTGCGAAGGCAGCACTCCTTGCGAAGGCACTTCCCATTGGGAAGGCAGCACTCCCTGCGAAGACAGCACCCCTAGCGAAGGCAGCACTCCCTGCGACGCCAGCAGTCTGTGCTTAGGCAGCACTCCGTGCGAAGGCAGCACAACGTGTGAAGGTTGCACTGCATGCGAAGGCAGCAATCCTTGCCAAGGCAGCAACCCTGGCGAAGGCAGCAACCCTTGCGAAGGCAGCACTCCTTGCGAAGGAAGCACTCCTTGCGAAGGAAGCACTACGCGCGAAGTCTGCACTATGTGCGAAGGCAGCACTACGTGCGAAGGCAGTACTCCTTGCGAAGGATGCACTCCGTGCGAAGGCAGCACTCCGTGCAAAGGCAGCACCCCTTGCGAAAGCAGCACTCCTTGCGTAGGCACTACTCCTTGCGAAGGAAGTAATCTTTGCGAATGCAGCACTCCTTGCGAATGCAGCACTCCTTGCGAAGGCAGCACTCCTTGCGAAGGCAGCACTCCATGCAAAGGCAGCACTCCATACAAAGGCAGCACTCCATGCAAAGGCAGCACTCCATGCAAAGGCAGCACTCCATGCAAAGGCAGCACTCCATGCGAAGGCAGCACTCCATGCCAAGGCAGCACTCCATGCGAAGGCAGCACTCCATGCGAAGGCAGCACTCCATGCGAAGGCAGCACTCCTTGCGAAGGCAGCACTCCTTGCGAAGGCAGCACTCCTTGCGAAGGCAGCACTCCTTGCGGAGGCAGCACTCCTTGTGGAGGCAGCACTCCTTGCGAAGGCAGCACTCCTTGCGAAGGCTGCACTCCTTGCGAAGGCTGCACTCCTTGCGAAAGCTGCACTCCTTGCGAAGGCTGCACACCTTGCGAAGGCTGCAATAATTGCGAAGGCTGCACTCCTTGTGAAGGCTGCACTCCTTGCGAAGGCTGCACTCCTTGCGAAGGTTGCACTCCTTGCGACGGCTGCACTCCTTGCGAAGGCTGCACTCCCTGCTTAGGCTGCACTCCTAGCGAAGGTTGCACTCCTTGCGAACGCTGCACACCTTGCGAAGGCTGCACTCCTTGCGAAGGCTGCACTCCTTGCGAAGGCTGCACTCCTTGCGAAGGCTGCACTCCTTGCGAAGGCTGCACTCCTTGCGAAGGCTGCACTCCTTGCGAAGGCTGCACTCCTTGCGAAGGCTGCACTCCTTGCGAAGGCTGCACTCCATGCGAAGGCTGCACTCCATGCGAAGGCTGCCCTCGTCGCAAAGGCCTCACTCTGTTCGAAGGCTGCACTCCTTGCAAAGGCAGTATTCCGTGTGAATGCAGCACCCCATTCGAAAGCTACTGTCCTTGCGAATGGAGCACACCTTGCAAAGGCTGTATTCCGTGTGAAGGCTGCATTCCATGCGAATGCTGCACTCCTTGCGAAGGCTGCACTCCTTGCGAAGGCTGCACACCTTGCGAAGGCTGCACTCCTTGCGAAGGCTCATTCCTTGCGAAGGCTGCACTCCTTGCGAAGGCTGCACTCCTTGCGAAGGCTGCACTCCTTGCGAAGGCTGCACTCCTTGCAAAGGCTGCACTCCTTGCAAAGGCTGCACTCCTTGCGAAGGCTGCACTCCTTGCGAAGGCTGCACTCCATGCGAAGGCTGCACTCCATGCGAAGGCTGCACTCCATGCGAAGGCTGCACTCCATGCGAAGGCTGCACTCCATGCGAAGGCTGCACTCCATGTGAAGGCTGCACTCCATGCGAAGGCTGCACTCCATGCGAAGTCTGCCCTCCTCGCAAAGGCTTCACTCTGTTCGAAGGCTGCACTCCTTGCAAAGGCTGTATTCTGTGTGAATGCTGCACCCCATTCGAAGTCTACTGTCCTTGCGAATGCAGCACACCTTGCGAAGGCAGCACTCCTTGCGAAGGAAGCACTCCTTGCGAAGGAAGCACTACGTGCGAAGGCTGCACTCTGTGCGAAGGCAGCACTCCGCGCGAAGGCAGCACCCCTTGCGAAAGCAGCACTCCTTGCGTAGGCACCACTCCTTGCGAAGGAAGCAATCTTTGTGAATGCAGCACTCCTTGCGAATGCAGCACTCCTTACGAAGGCAGCACTCCTTGTGAAGGCAGCACTCCATGCGAAGGCAGCACTCCATGCAAAGGCAGCACTCCATGCAAAGGCAGCACCCCATGCAATGGCAGCACTCCATGCAAAGGCAGCACTCCATGCAAAGGCAGCACTCCATGCGAAGGCAGCACTCCATCCGAAGGCAGCACTCCATGCAAAGGCAGCACTCCATGCAAAGGCAGCAATCCATGCAAAGGCAGCTCCTTATGCGAAGGCAGCACTCCATGCGAAGGCAGCACTCCTTGCGAAGGCTGCACTCCTTGCAAAGGCTGCACTCCTTGCGAAGGCTGCACTCCTTGCGAAGGCTGCACTCCATGCGAACGCAGCACTCCATGCGAAGGCAGCACTCCTTGCGAAGGCAGCACTCCTTGCGGAGGCAGCACTCCTTGCGGAGGCAGCACTCCTTGCGGAGGCAGCACTCCTTGCGGAGGCAGCACTCCTTGCGAAGGCAGCACTCCTTGCGAAGGCAGCACTCCTTGGGAAGGCTGCACTCCTTGCGAAGGCTGCACTCCTTGCAAAGGCTGCAAACCTTGCGAAGGCTGCAATCCTTGCGAAGGCTGCACTCCTTGCGAAGGCTGCACTCCTTGCGAAGGCTGCACTCCTTGCGAAGGTTGCACTCCTTGCGAAGGCTGCACACCTTGGGAAGGCTGCACTCCTTGCGAAGGCTGTACTCCTTGCGAGGGCTGCACTCCTTGCGAAGGCTGCACTACTTGCGAAGGCTGCACTCCTTGCGAAGGCTGCACTCCTTGCGAAGGCTGCACTCCTTGCGAAGGCTGCACTCCTTGCGAAGGCTGCACACCGTGCGAAGGCTGCACTCCTTGCGAAGGCTGCACTCCTTGCGAAGGCTGCACTCCTTGCGAAGGCTGCACTCTTTGCGAAGGCTGCACTCTTTGCGAAGGCTGCACTCTTTGCGAAGGCTGCACTCTTTGCGAAGGCTGCACTCCTTGCGAAGGCTGCACTCCTTGCGAAGGCTGCACTCCTTGCGAAGGCTGCACTCCTTGCGAAGGCTGCACTCCTTGCGAAGGCTGCACTCCTTGCGAAGGCTGCACTCCTTGCGAAGGCTGCACTCCTTGCGAAGGCTGCACACCTTGCGAGGGCTGCACTCCTTGCGAAGGCTGCACTCCTTGCGAGGGCTGCACTCCTTGCGAAGGCTGCACTACTTGCGAAGGCTGCACTCCTTGCGAAGGCTGCACTCCTTGCGAAGGCTGCACTCCTTGCGAAGGCTGCACTCCTTGCGAAGGCTGCACTCCTTGCGAAGGCTGCACTCCTTGCGAAGGCTGCACTCCTTGCGAAGGCTGCACTCCTTGCGAAGGCTGCACTCCTTGCGAAGGCTGCACTCCATGCGAAGGCTGCACTCCATGCGAAGGCTGCACTCCATGCGAAGGCTGCACGCCATGCGAAGGCTGCACTCCATGTGAAGGCTGCTCTCCATGCGAAGGCTGCACTACATGTGAAGGCTGCCCTCCTCGCAAAGGCTTCACTCTGTTCGAAGGCTGCACTCCTTGCAAAGGCTGTATTCCGTGTGAATGCTGCACCCCATTCGAAGGCTACTGTCCTTGCGGATGCAGCACACCTTGCGAAGGCAGCACTCGATGCGAAAGAAGCACTCCTTGCGAAGGAAGCACTACGTGCGAAGGCTGCACTCTGTGCGAAGGCAGCACTCCGTGCGAAGGCAGCACTCGTTGCGAAGGATGCACTCCGTGCGAAGGCAGCACTCCGTGCAAAGGCAGCACCCCTTGCGTAAGCAGCACTCCTTGCGTAGGCACCACTCCTTGCGAAGGAAGCAATCTTTTTGAATGCAGCACTCCTTGCGAATGCAGCACTCCTTACGAAGGCAGCACTCCTTGTGAAGGCAGCACTCCATGCGAAGGCAGCACTCCATGCAAAGGCAGCACTCCATGCAAAGGCAGCACTCCATGCAAAGGCAGCACTCCATGCGAAGGTAGCACTCCATGCGAAGGCAGCACTCCATGCAAAGGCAGCAATCCATGCGAAGGCAGCACTCCATGCGAAGGCAGCACTCCATGCGAAGGCAGCACTCCATGCGAAGGCAGCACTCCTTGCGAAGGCTGCACTCCTTGCGTAGGCTGCACTCCTTGCGAAGGCTGCACTCCTTGCGAAGGCTGCACTCCTTGCGAAGGCTGCACTCCTTGCGAAGGATGCACTCCTTGCGAAGGCTGCACTCCTTGCGAAGGATGCACTCCTTGCGAAGGATGCACTCCTTGCGAAGGCAGCACTCCTTGCGAAGGCTGCACTGCTTGCGAAGGCTCCACTCCTTGCGAAGGCTGCACTCCTGGCGAAGGCTGCACTCCTTGCGAAGGCTGCACTCCTCGCGAAGGCTGCACACCTTGCGAAGGCTACACTCCTTGCTAAGGCCGCACTCCTTGCGAAGGCCGCGCTCCTTGCGAAGGCTGCACTCCTTGCGAAGGCTGCACTCCGTGCGAAGGCTGCACTCCGTGCGAAGGCTGCACTCCGTGCGAAGGCTGCACTCCGTGCGAAGGCTGCACTCCGTGCGAAGGCTGCACTCCTCGCGAAGGCTGCACTCCTCGCGAAGGCTGCACTCCTCGCGAAGGCTGCACTCCTCGCGAAGGCTGCACTCCTTGCGAAGACTGCCCTCCTTGCGAAGGCTGCACCCCTTTCGAAGGCTGCACTCCTTGCGAAAACTGCACTCCTTGCGAAGGCTGCACTCCTTGCGAAAACTGCACTCCTTGCGAAGGCTGCACTCCTTGCGAAGGCTGCACTCCTTGCGAAGGCTGCACTCCTTGCGAAGGCTGCACTCCTTGCGAAGGCTGTACTCCTTGCAAAGGCTGCACTCCTTGCGAAGGCTGCACTACTTGCGAAGGCTGCACTCCTTGCGAAGGCTCTACTCCTTGCAAAGGCTGCACTCCTTGCGAAGGCTGCATTCCTTGCGAAGGCTGCACTCCTTGCGAAGGCTGTACTCCTTGCGAAGGCTGCACTCCTTGAGAAGGCTGCACTCCTTGCGAAGGCTGCTCTCCTTGCGAAGGCTGCACTCCTTGCGAAGGATGCACTCCTTGCGAAGGCTGCACTCCTTGCAAAGGCTGCACTCCTTGCGAAGGCTGCAATCCTTGCGAAGGCTGCACTCCTTGCGAACGGGAAGTCTGGACTCCATCAACAGCAGCGGGAGGCAAAGGCCGGGCAAGTTCTGTTACGTAGGAGGAGTATCCAGAAATCTGTGGGCGGCGATATGGCACCGTGTGGAGAGACTAAAATCGGCGTAGCTGATCAGTGATTGGGACACGGTACTGGAATGCATCTTACAACTGGCAGCAGACGCGAAATCATGCTCTGCTTGGTGTTTCGGACATTAATCCGCTAGCTTGAGTAGGAAGGGACTCCAACGTTTCTCTTAATCAGATATACGGACTGACATCTGTCTCATACGTGGAAGATCGCATTTTGCATATAAATTGTAAAGATATGTTTCGCACCTAATACTGCTAAAGATGTACCCGGTAAAAGCGGGCCAAGTTTGAAAGGTACACGTAATTTACTTGATGCTTACTGTGTGTAGAAAGAGGAAAGGCGGCAGCTAGCGAATAAGTATCCGACAAAAATTGAATGTAAAATCGTTTATGATCATACTGCTCGTAAAAGAGTATTATACAGCGCGTTTAAATTGAGTGTATTGATGCCGAGAAAACATACTGGAATTGAAAGGTGTGTGAATATAAAAGTGGTCGATAAAGACGATTAAATGATTAGATACAGCGAAACACGTCCCGCTTCGACTACGGAGACAGGGGTGCCATGTGACGTCACACGCCAGTGTGGGCCGCTGCCACGTCTGTAGGCGCGCCTCAGCCGCTGTGGCCGCCGCTAAGACTTCACGGACGACTCAGCTGTCACTACAGCCCTATGATGGCGGACTTCTGTAGCCATATTTATAACTTTTTCCGTAGTATTCTACTTGCTTCATCCAAGTGTAATACTTCGCCAAGCGTTTTACGCAAAAATCTTTAGAGTACTGTTATCAACGAAAAATCGAGAAATACAGACATTCTTTTACATAAAAAGGGGCTTCACATTTCTCTGTTATCAGAAAGGCCGCAAACATCAGATTTCGGAAAAATAATTTCAACCTGTACAGATGCTGTTGTACAGAGCAATTTGTCGAATCATTTGCGTCCCGACGTGGGGAAACAGCGTCGCACATGTCGACACCTTCTCTGGCAGCATGAGGATAGTGATACGGTGCCGAAAAAAAGGCGATGGACATTTTCAAAATAATCCTGACCAGTTACTAAAGCTTAACTCCCAAGAACACGGGCAGCGTCTGACGCAAGAATGCCGTCGCGAGCAACTCCGTTCCCAGTTGTAACGGAATTTTCGGTCCAAAGCTGTTTCCGCGGCAATTTATAAGCAGAGCGTCATTGCAATTGTCCATTTATGTAATACTGACGTATTACAGAGCGGTAAACTGGAAATAATTGCTATTACGATGGTGAAGGCTTTTCGTAGGTGTAGTTTCATCGTAAAAGAGTGACATTTCTTGTCGTGTTTGCTGTGAATATTGTTTCAGTCTATTCCCCTAAGCAGTGGAAGTATATTTAAAAAAACAGAAAATGTAACCCGAGTTGGCAAATCACTTCATCGTCTCGCTAGTAGGGACACCTCCGGGTTGAAAACGGAGATTTAGCCGTTGACAAAAGTTTGCTACCGTTACTAACTAGAGACGCTTCCTTAATTCTGAGACAAAGTACACATTGCGAGAGGTGAATGACATACACAGAAACGAATGACGTCGTGAAATATACTGATACGAAGCGACTCTTTTTCTTTCGTGGTGGTTCTACATGCAGGAACGGTGAAGTATAATCTGTCGGAACAAAGACGTGCTACAGTTTCTCCTGACGAGAAGAGAAGGTGGCTTCAAATGTTACCAATTCTGAGTAAACTGAAGCACCGAAATACTGCCTCCATAACCATATCTGCACATATCTTTAATAGCAGCTGGATGTTTCGATGTTTACATCGAAGCATCGATCTGAACGAAACAAGAGTCGTAGTATAGAAATGTTCAGAGTACGGGAAACGCTTTATTTACTACAAAAATTCATTGTATCACTGACGAATTAATAATTCTAATAGAACAGAATAACTCTTGTTTCCCGTAACCGGGCCACAGTTTTCAAAGATTACGTACATGTACGATTCCCGCCAATGCTAGTACAGTTTTCTAGTATGGACTATTTAACCGCAGCAGAGAGTGGAGAACACTTTTGGTAAAAGCAGATATTAATTATATATTTCTTCTGGGTCGTCATCAAGGCAACTTTAATACTGATACGTGGCCGGAATGTGTAAGATATTGCAGCACTACATCGCGGATGAAGGTGCAACTACAAAGTTAACACTTTGGCAGCAGAAGTTGCGCGATACGATTGTTGTGGTAGAAAACGAGGCGATGGAAATTTGTGGGTTTGGCACTTGTAACCCGCCGTGTTCCAAACGACCGGCTAGTTTATTTGTTATAAAAGTTTATTAAAGCTGTAGCAGAACAAAAAGTACGCCTTTTAAGCACGTAAACTTGATAACAGGAGGAATCTTTCAAAACACTAAACGTATCATCTTAGTGAGGAGAGTATAAGGGCAAGATCTGGCGACAGTATGGGCTGAACACGTGGGGTTTGAGAGTTGGTCGTTATAAACAGGACGCGAGTGCCAATGTTGTGACGGCCCTGTTGTCTATCGTGGAACGCGATGCGCATGGAACACAACTAAATTCCCTAAAGTAGGTGTCTACACCCGCATACGCGTTTTCACGGCTGGGTTGACCGTGGTGAGTTGACGGTACTGCTTAAGATGCAAGTGCTTGCCGACCACGACAGACACAGGTGAAACAAAAGTCGTTGCAGTTTGCCCACTGACGGAGCGCTGAGGAATGTTTGGACAGTCTCTTTCCAAAGAGAGAATTTCAAGCCGAACGACCGCACACGCTACGCGGCCAACGTATTCCAAAATCCTTGGGTTGGATGAAAGTAGGGATGTAGGCTATGTCGGTCGACTGATCTAAAACTCTACGAATGGCGAAGATATATGACACGACAGAAAGTTAACCTCTGACCCACTTTTATGAATTTACAAGTAACGTTTTCTGGTACATCTCGCTTATTATCTCGATATTGTGTCGATATCTGTACTGGATGAAACACAAGTCATAGCTCTTTATTCCGTCTAAAAATAGGAGATTACGGATGCTACTTCTTGAAGCATAATGCCACACGTGAGGTGGCTATGTGCTTCCCGCCAAACCGATATTCAGTCTTCCGCGGAAGCGGCCAGCTAAATGAGGCGCAGTGCAGCAAGAACAGGAATTCCTCGAATTGTTGCAGTTTTGTCGTTTGTTAAAATAAAAAGTTGTCAGGACAGTGTTTGAAAAGTTTGCTGTCGTTCCACCTGGCCAAACGTAACAAGGATAGTTACCGCATTAACATTGCGAATCTTGGGAAAATTAGCTTAATTCAAATACAACAAGAGGAGATGTTGAAGTCAGTGTTTGATTGCAGGCATTGATAATGTAATTGTCCAGTCCACTGGGTTTCGAACATCAGCACAGCAGGGGTAGAGGCAGGCGCCGTGCATATGTGTATCTGTATGGTCGAACGTATGAAACGTGGTGTGTGTCCACAGCTTCACACTCGCCAGCGAAGAGCGGACGGCGCAGTCGAGCACCGTGAAATGAAGCTTCCACTGTCTTCGATGTCGCGGTCGGCGCTGACCAGCGGCAAGAAACAACAACATCGCTGACGCAGGCTTTTTCCTGTTCGCCGCCTCTTCGGTGGATTGACTGTTGGCCTGAGTGCGCTGTGTCTCCTCTCATGTGCAGTGAGTAAAGGCCCTCAGCGGACCGTTCTCCACCTGTTACCATTTAACGAATGCAGTTTGTGGGAACAGAAGGCGAACAGCTGGACGCATTGCGACGAAGTAACACAGATTCTCACACTGGGTTTAAATCTCACACTGATAAAAAACAAACGATGCTGTCAACTGTTTAGAAGCCAGTGGCTGGTAACATCTCCGATAATTCTACGTACATGATTAAGACTTCGCCTAGACTCTAGAGGAATTCTGCTAGGCATTATACGTCTTCAAAAACATGGAGTGTAGACACGTCCCGCCCCTTTCCGCTACGCCTATTCCGCAAAACGCATACCCAGGTCAGCATAATAAAACGGCATTACATGAGTGAACTGGTTTGGATAGAAACGTTTCGACGGTATTTTTAGACGATTTCTATGCGTGTTTTCCGGAAGTATTTCTCACACAATCGCCTCCTTCTCAGTAGTGTAGGGTAACATCATGAATGTGCGGAGTGCGAAACAACACAGTCCGGATGCTTACAATGGTACAACTGGCCAGCGACTAGGAGAGTCAGTCACACGTGGGAAAGGACACGCGTCTCTCGCAACTGGAGGGATACGCGAGGTTCTGCTGCGGGTAGATATTAAAATTTAAATCGGTGCATCAACTACGGATTCACTCTGATTTCTACGATGAACATTTTTTCCCGTTTTCATTTACTTCAGAAACCGTCAAATCTCGCGGGAGAGCTAAAACCGCCAACGTTCCGCGATGCTGACAGTAACAGCAACAGTCGCTCAGGCGGCGCCAAAGCTCCCTCAGTTGCAGGAGGCGGAAGATTAACGAAAAAATAAATGCAGCTTGAACATTACCACTATCTGCATTTGTGATTAACGTCGAAATGTGGTTCAAAAATGGTTCAAATGGCTCTGAGCACTATGGGACTTCTGTGATCATCAGTCCCCTAGAACTTTCAACTACTTAAACCTAACTAAACTAAGGACATCACACACATCCATGACCGAGGCAGGATTCGAACCTGCGACCGTAGGGGTGACGCGGTTCCAGACTGAAGCGCCTAGAACCGCACGGCCACACCGGCCGGCCGTCGAAATGTGCTCGTTATCAGTACAGTTAAGTTATGCGGATCTGATGCTGGTTTCGCGATTTTATGTGTCGCGTGGTTGCGTTCCAGTGACGTGGCGGAATATAGGCGGACGATGGGCGTTGGAGTCGCTCAATGACATGTGTGTAGCGTATGTGAAAATGTGAATAATTTAAGCGGTGTTGGCTGAGCGACGTTTGCCTTCCAGCAACGTTATACGGGGTGAAAGAAAACAATGTGACCAAACGTGCAGGGTGGAGTGACAGTGGGAAACAGAGAAATTTAAGTAACGCAACTAAGGGTCGCAAATGCGTGTTTTCGGCGCTACGGGAACGTAATAAAAATGTGACATAGGGACGTCTTCACTCAAAATGAATGGTAATTGACAGAAAATCTACCAGGAACACAGACTTTCGACTAACCAGTCTTCAGGATGAGAACAAGGAAAAGTTAAAACACCACATATACGTTTATCATACTTAGCCGACCTACCAGACAGTACTTCTTTAGAAATGAAGACAGTAATATGTCCATGTTTAATGTTTCATGATGTCTAAGAAAAATGAGCCACTACTTAATTAACGTAAGTATGTCGTAGCTAATAACGATAGTCGACTTCTCACGACTCCATAGAACGCGCCGGAAACGGCAAAATGACGGAATGCGTTGGTAGCGGTATACAACTTTAAAATTTAGTACACGGTAAGTACGTGAAAGGAAATGCGGTACGTTTAACCAAGGTGCTACTATGTTAGATGTAAAATACGGTTCTTGATTACAAAAAGTCCTCGACCGAAGTAGTGAATGTATAAATGTCGTGACAAAAGCGTCTGTCACAGTATTATGGGGCAACATATTATGAGCCCCTACAGCATCGGTATTAATGGAACGAGAGACAATGCACGACTGGGCAGTTCCCAATGCACTGACAATGAAACACAACTTTTATTGGCGCGGTTGCATTGCTCCTATCATCGTGACTAGAGACGAAATAATTTCATAGCGTGTGTAATGTGAAAGTGAAGACTCAGAGACCGATGAATACTGTGATATCAACTGCTCTCTGTATCTCGATGTATACCTGCGACACAGTAACCTATGGAAGCCAGCTGCCCTCATTTGTTCTATTTCTGAGCGGTTTTGACTCTACTGAAATTTGGCTGAAGTCCTCTATGTAGGTATCTAATACCAGCTGCAAGTTTCCATGTTTGTACTGAGCACTCAAAATGAACGGTACGGCAAACGCAGATCTCAACATTCAGATGAAATTTTGGAAACCGTTTTTCACTAATCATGTACTTACATGTTAAACATCAATCGTCTTTGCTAGGGTCAACAAACGTCGACGTCCGGAGCTTCATAATTTTTACACGCATGGTTTCTGCAATCCAGCTGTCCTTGACGAAGCGAACTTATCAGTCTGTGTGTAATATGAACAGGAGACATCAACAAATAGTGCAGAGTACGGATTACTGGCAGACGCGCGATGGGCACCGCTGCAAACGCATTTCACCAAAAGGCGTTGGGCGTTTAGGCACGGCTACAAAACTTCTCAAAGAGTAAAAACACACTCACACCGCTGTGCACAGAGTCAGGGGGTGTCTTGTCTCCGGCCACTGTTTGCCGTGGCCCTTGGCCCTAAGCGAGAGGCTGGCTGTGGCCACAAGCACATTTCCAGGATCGATATCACAGAGTTTGCGTAATATGACAGAACAGCTATTGGCAGATCGGTTTGGTAAGACGGCCCTATGTACTACGCAGTAGCAGCCCTACTATTTGACGTTCACAGAAACAGACTGAGTACCACATACGCTTCCCTACGTCATTATTTTACTGAGAAAACGGTAATTCAAATACTAAATAAGAATTATATCATCGCAAATGTCCCGCAGATGGGTTTCTCTCATATTGGGCAATGACTTCGAGATAGTCTCGTAGATATACAAATCGCTCCGATTTGTGTTACAGCTTTGCGATGTCGACTGTTGAAACACGACGGATAGCACGTTTAATACGAGGAAATAAAAATGACAACTTTGTTTTCTTAGTTATCAAAAAAATTGCGGGTTTGTTTTAACATATAGCAAGAATGTGAAACCGATTACGGTAGAATTTCGAGACGTGAGACGCTGCAGGAATAATACTAGCATGTTGCCAACAGAGAGCACGTGATCCGTTTGCCGAGGCGAACACAAAGCCACGAGGAGCGTGAAGCCTTGCGCTTGTAGGCCGGTGAGTGAAAACACGATCGGACAGATATCTACCATTTACACGCTTTCAAAGTGTGTTTGTATCTATACTAACAAAAAGAGTCGTGTTAAATGGGGAAAAAATAATCTGTCCAGAAAAGCGTGATCTTTTTAGTGTACCTAATGTATTATTCAAGTGAGAAGCTAAAAGGCCCTGCTCACTCGATTCCACGGCTAGCATATGTGGCAGTGCAGAGCTGTTCGTAATGAATGAGACGCGAGTCTGGATGTTAGGACGTCACCATAGGGTATCAGCAAGAGACGCCTGCCGTTGCCTTTAGTTAATGAAGTACCATCCAATAAAATAAAAATAAAAATAAACTGCACAGACGCTCACTAAACTCTTGATAGTACCAGAGAAAATAATAAAAACTTTTTCTTTTCGCGTCGGAATGGAAAATGCCATAATAAGGACAACATATCAAGCAGTCAGCTCCTAGAAAACGAGTAAGCCAGAATAATTACATATAGGCGACAGAGTTGGAAACGGTTACATACAATCGGCTGAGATGTTTTTAGAGTGTATCGAAGCCAGACGAAAAGTAAGCCCTCGAAATTCCTTAACTTCCTACAACGACGGAGCTGCTGGGGTGCTGAATGTATTGCCTTAGTGTGGCCAATAATAGACCAGGCTCTGTCGCTTCCAGAACACTTGCAAACTATAATAACCAGTTTTCTAGGCTAGCAAATTCGTCTCAGATGTTGGTCTGACGGCGGTGAGTTTTCTGCACTGCTAATGGTGCATTTGCTTGCCGAGGGCCAAAAAAACACATGGGAAAACGGTGAAGATATTACGAAACCTGAATATGTTTAGGACGACAATGCGAGAAAACAGTAATGAATGTAAATATTCGCTGCAGTGTTTTAGGCTAAATTAATTACGTTATTTATATTCAGTTACAACCAAGCGACATCAGTTCCGTGAAAAGACAGGCCGCAGAGATGACAAGGTGCGGCGGCGACTTCTACCGCCACGCCGGCTGTTGTCTTTTAGCGTCGAGAAGCTACAAAGGATCTCCGAGACCTGATGACGTTTCAAGCATGGTGGAAGCAGCGTCGCAGACATCGACACCTTGTTTACCGTTTTAGTGAGTTTGACGGGGGAGGGAACCAAACAGCCAGGTCGTCGGATTAGGGAAGGACGGGGAACGAAGTCGGCAGTGCCCTTTCAAAGAAACCATCTCGGCATTGACCTGAAGCGATTCAGGGAAATACGGGAAACCTAAATGAGGATGGCCGCATGCGGGTTTTAACCGTGGTCCTCCCGAGTGCGAGTCCAGTGTGCTAACCGGCGCACCACCTCGTTCTGCCTACCGTTTTAAGCACATTCATTTCATCGAGGAATGAGTGCGGAGCACTTGAGACTGCGGGCAGCACGTCATGTGTAACGGTGCCGGATGACAAAACATCGCTCCAACAACACTGCTCACGTTTGCTTTTTTTCACATACGTCACTGAATGACTTGTAGAAGAGATGTCCGCCTTTGTTACTCCACGCCACTCGAACGCCAGCACGGGTTCCACAAAATCGTAAAAGCAGCGTCGGATTCACAGTGACACGGTACTGACTTTGAACGCATTTAATCGCGATCGCAGACCGTAGAAATATAGAAGGTTGAGTTTATTTTTCAGTTACTTCTCCGTCTCCTGCGGCCCACAGAGCTTTGCCGATGCTTCAGCGACTGATTGTTGCTGCTGGCGCTCCACAATATCGGCAGTTCATAACATTCTATTCTCGCGAATGATGGCGGTTTTATGGTGAAAATGAAAAGGGGAAAAAATTATAACAAATGCACAATCACCAGTCAAACTTTACGTTTACTGAAGTTGTAAGCGAGTAAACTTTTAAACTGTAAATTACCTGGGTGGGGCATACCTAACTGTATGTAGTCTATACAAACCAGCATTTAGAGTTAGGTCTTCTACACACAAACTCGAAAAGGTATAGTTCTGTCCAATCAAAATTACTCGTCGTATTCTTCAATGAAAAATGCTACTGACTTCTACTAATGACTTGTGGTGTCTTGCTTGCATAACACTTCCACCTTTCCACAGCAAACGATTGTGTACTACTTTACACACTCTGTCCGCACATAAAAGCACTGCAATATTTCGCAGTAGTAATGGGCGAACTATAAAGATTTATCGCTTCTTAATTATCGTGTCGGCATTCTCATACGTAATGTGAGCTTCGAGCACCGGTTTGTTAACATGCAGTGGTAACGTTTTATTGCTGCGAAATAGCGGTTAAAACTCGATTGCAGACGTGGAAAGCGAACCGCAAAAGTCGTCGTTCGTTCCAACAGAAATTACCTACCGTATTCATCACTAGAAAATGATATTAACTGATATAAGCCACAATAATCTACATACTCGTTCTCTTTCCAAATCTAATTGGTTTGTAGGCTCATCATCGTAGAATGAGGAAGGACAGGAACTGACGAATAAGTACCCGACAAAAATTGAATATAAAATTGTTAATAATCATTCCGGTCGTAACAAAGTATTATAAAGATGGTTTAAATTGATTATATTGATACCTACAAAATATACTGGTGTTCGAATGTGATGATATGCTCGATAAGGAGACATAAATGATTAGATAGAGCGAGACACGTGGCGCGTGCTCCAGGGAGACAGGGGTGCCATGTGACGTCACACGTCCGTGTGGGCCGCCGCTACGTCTGTAACGGACATCAGCCGCTGTGGCCGCCATTAAGACTTGACGGACGTCTCAGCTGCCACTCCGGCTCTATGGTGGCAGACATCTGTAGCCGAGTCTTAGTATTTTGTGCTCGTTGTTCTTTGTTGCCGCCAAAATTGCAGCATTCATTCACACTACGCAGTACGTAATTCGGTTCGCCCTTTTGCTAAATATTCAGTTTATAAAGTTCAATATGGATTACATGCACAGGTAATTGTAAAATCATTCCTGTGTCGCAAAAGGAATTGCTGTGGCAGGAGGAATTATTTCCTGGATGATTGCATGACAGACGCAAGACTGCTGTCTCGTGTGAGCATTTTGCTCATTCCTTACCTAAGAAAAATACGAGAGTGGTAGTAGAAATAGTCAACTTCGTCATGAATTACCGGCTCGATTATGTGTAGTTCATAAGAAATAGTGTAATTTAGTTGTGTTTAAATGAAAGTTGGCAAGGACGATAACTGTAGTGAGTTTGTCTGTGGAGGGCCCAACTTAAAACCTGGGTTTGTGTAATTGCTGGTAACTCAATCGCATCACGAAGCTCATCGTACAAAATTGTCACCGCATTAAACTAACAGAAACGTACTGTTTGATTCCTAGTGGCCCCGTCCGTTACTTCTTTGTTTTCATTGCTTTAACAGAAGCCCAGTTACTCCGGAGTAACTCTGGACGTAACTGCCTTCATTCTGTGGCGCCACAGCAACAATCGACCGCTGATGCAGCGACAGAGCTCTGTGGACTGCAGTAGACGGAGAATTAACGGAAAGGCAAACTCGGCTTCTACATTACTATGATCTGCATTTGCGATTAATGTCTGAATGTGCTTACAATCAGTACAGTGTCACTATGCGAATCTGGAAGTGGTTTCGTGATTTTGTGGATCGCGTGCTGGCTTTCCAGAGACGTGGTGGAACACAGGGGGACAACCAGGCTGGGTGTCATTCAGTGACATACGTGTAACGAACGTATAAAGTGAGTAACTTATACAATGCTGTTTGAGCGAGTTTTGCCATCCTGCACAGATATACAGGGCGTGGAGAAACAATTTGACCAAGATTGGAGGGCGAAAGGACAGCATGTAACATAGGAATTTGTGTATGGCAACTAAAAGTCGTAAATGTATATTGTCCATGGTGCAGGAACGTAATTGAAATCTGACATACGGAGGTCCTTGTTCAAAATGATAGGTAATTTACAGAAAATGTATACATAAACAGAACGTTCGGACTAACCAGTCGTCACGATGGGAACAAGATAAATTTAAAACATCACTAACACGTCTATCGTATTTAGCTGACGAACGAGATAGTACTTCTTCAGGAATGAGGACAATCACATGTCCATGTTTCTTGTTTGGATATATCTCAAAAAGGTCAAAATTAGTGAAAAATGAGGCACCACTTAGTTAACATGAGTATGTACAGAAAATGTTCAAACTGACCACCGTTTTCATGCTGGCATAGTGGTTCAAAGATTTAATTGCGACCTGCATTTTCTATACTCAGATTCCTTCATTTGGTACTGTCTTCGTCAGACTGGTTTTCCGCGCCCTGTGTATACCAGACGATGCATTACACTCTGTTGTTCGAATTCTCACGAGTCCAGTACACTTAATCTTCGGTAGAAAGTGCTAAGAACGGCAAAATGGCGGGAATACGTTGGTAGCGACTAGTAATTTTAAAATTCAGTAGACAGTAAGTACGTAAGAGGAAATGTGACACTTATCACGAAGCACTACTGAATTAGACGTGAAATATGTTTCTTGATTACAAAAAGTCCTCTAGTAGAGTGGTGGACGCAGAAATGTCGGACAAGAGTGTCTGTCACGCTATTGTAGGGCAACGTATGAGCCCCCACAGAACAGGTATTAGTGAAAGCAAGCAACGTTGGCCGGTTGCCAAAGCGTTTAAAATTAAAGACGAAATAAATTTATACCGTCTATGATGTCGAAGTAATGTTTTGGAGCAGCATGAATACGGTGAAATTGATTACTCTTTCTTAGTTCGATATCTATCTACGACACAAGGACGATACACTATGGAACCAAGTAGCCCCTACTCCTTCTCCTGACCAGAGGCAAACACTATTCTACTTGTTAACTGTTTTGATTATACTGAAATGTTGTGAATATTGCTTCTAGCCCTGCATCAAGGTGGGCTAACAGAATCGGATACCTGCCGCGAGTTTCCATGTTTGTACTGAGCAGTCAGGACGAACGGCGCGCCACAGACGGCGACCACGCGGGACACAACATTGGGATGACCAAAATTTCGGAAACCACTCTTCTGTAGTCATGTTTACATGTTAAACCTTAATCGATTCTACTAGCCGGAACGAACGTCTGCAGTACGTTGCAAGATTCATACGTTTCAGACCCACGGTCTCCGCTGAGCAACAACTCTCGACGATGAAACGAACTTGGTGGTGTTTTCGTATTGCGAAACGAAGAGGTCAACAAGTAATGTAGAGTACGAATCCCTTACGGACGCCAGTGAAAATATAAGATGGAAGAGTATGACGAGAAGATCAGACGTAAGGGGATGTTCAAAAGTCTTGTCCAGGCCCACTACATCGTTAGCGGCTCCTCTGCTAACCGACCAGGATTACGCTCCTTGTCGAAAGCAATGCGAGGCGGGCACTGGTGGAAGGGTTTTGCACCTGAAAAGATTAGGCGTTTAGGGATGGCCGGATAACTTGTGATAGAGTAATCAATCAGTGTTGTGTGATGGAGCCTATGCCCCTAAGCGAGAGGTTGGCTGTGATTATAAGGACATTCGCAGCATCGATATTGCAGTGTTTCCGTGATAAGACACAACTGCTACTGGCAGATCGATTTGCAATGAGGGCCCTATGTGGAATGCATTAACAGTCCTTCTATTTTACTGTCAAAGAGACGATTTGAAGACGTCACGCACATCCCTAAATATGTATATTACCGACAATTCAGAGATTCAAACAGTAGATAATAATTGTATGATAACAAATTTCTCGCAGATGTGCTTCTCCCACGCTGGGGAATGATTTAGAAAGCGTACATAGATATAAAAATCGCACTGACTTGTGGGACAACTCCGCGATGCGACAAGAGTGACAGCTCATTCAATAAGAGGAAATCAAAATGATAACTTTTGTTTCACGTGATAATAAAAAAAATTGTCAGAGAGTTTTAAAATGTGTCAAGAATATGAAGGACACTAAGGCAGAATTTCGAAGTTGGTCGAAGGTACGAAAAATGGTGCGAGTCCAAATTTTTTCACTGGCCATCTAGCGGCATATAACGCATTCAGGCAGCGTGAATGAAGCTTTGGTGGCGTTCGATCACGCGACCGTCTCTGCCCAGCAACAGGACAAAAGAATATCGATGACACAAAGTTTTTGTTCTAATTTTCTACCGCCTTCTCAGTCGACTGTTGTTTGTCTTGAACGTGATCTTTGTTCTCGCAGGTGCAGTGTGTCAAGGTCCTGGATAGATCTTTCTTCATCAGTAGCCAGTTACGAATGGAATATGTCGAAACAGAGAAGCAACTGTTGGACACATGGCCCGCGGAAGGAAACAGTTTCTCACACTACCTTTAAATTCCGCATCCGCACAAAACAGATGATATTGTCGACTATTTTTATTACGTCTTCACAATCGATGCCTGTTGACAAAATACACGTTGACAGTGCGGACATGACTAAGATTTCGCCTCGATTCAACCGTTGTAAGTCTTCATAACCTTGGACCGTAAATACGTTATACCTCTTACCATCCAGGTGAGCATAGTAAAACAGAATCACATGCGTTACCTGACACGGATAAAAATGTTTTGACGGTATTTTTTGACGATTTCTATCCGTGTATCCTGGAACATTTTCTCACACAAGCTCCTCCTCGTCAGAAGTTTAGGATAGCATCAGCTGCAGGCAGCTGTGACAAAAGTCCACCCATGACTGTGCGGACTGCGAAACAGCAGTGTCCGGGTGCAATAAAACAGCGCAACTGGCCAGCGACTAGGAGTGTGATTATGACATGTGGGAGCGGGCACGCATCTCGTAAATGGCAGGCGACGCGACGTTAAGCTGTGGGCGTATTTGAAAAACTTTTCTCGCTTTCATTTACGTCAGAAAACCGCCATTACTCCCCAGAGAGTTGAAGTGCCGACTTTCCGGAACGCCAGCGGCAACAGTCAGTCGCTGAGGCAGTCACAAAGCTCTGTCGGCCGCAGGAGACGGAGAACCGACGGAAAAATGTATTCGGAATATTTCGCACTTTTGTTCTAAGCAAAAATATTTAAGGTACTGTTATCAGCGTGAAACTGAGGAATACAAACTCTGCCATCAAAGAGGCTACACAGATCAGACTTTGCAATAGTAATTACAACCTGGACAGCAGCTGTAGTCCACAGCAACTCGTCAAATTATTTACGTCCCGGTGTGGGGAAACAGAGTCGCAGACATCGGTATGTTCCCTGGCAGCACGACGGCAGTGATACGGTATCCAAAAAAAGGGCGATGGACCTTTTTAAAATAATCATGAACTACTACTAAAGTTTAACTCGCCAAGAACACGGACAGCAAGTCCCTTCCCAGTTGTAACGGAATTCTCGGCCCTCAGCAGGTTTCGCGGCAATTTAGTAGGAATACTGTAAGGCCGAGCTGTGTCGATGGCAGGGGCGGCACTTATGCTGTTTAGCAGGTACGGAAAAAAATTTTCATTTTTTTTCAAATTTGATCGATTATAGTCAAATTTGATACGCTGATTACGAATACGATATTTATTTTCGCCCCAGTCAATTATTTACATCAAAAAAATTGTTTTAAATGTTTTTAAAATTTTTTTATTTTTCAATATTTTGTCGATATAGTGAATTCTGATGCGCTGATTTCGAATATAACATCCATTTTCATTTTCCCTTGACCGTCGGCGATATCTTCTGCCCGATAAGCGCGGCGCTGCCGATGACGCAACATTCCGTAATACACTAACTAATCAGTATTTTCAAATCATAGGCGGCCGCTGCCGCGGCCGCATTCCAAAAAAAAAACTCCCAACCTAACCTCAAGTGGGCTACGCTACAGATCACTTTATTTATGAAAATGCAAAGTACAATCAACAACAAACTTTACATATTCACCCACAAAGCTCTCCAAGCCAGATACATTTGGAATGAAAATTTTTTTCTGTACCTGCTAAACTGCATAAATTGATCTGTAGCGTAGCCCACTTGAGGTTAGGTTGGGAGTTTTTTTTTTTGGAATGCGGCCGCGGCAGCGGCCGCCTATGATTTGAAAATACTGATTAGTTAGTGTATTACGCAATGTCGCGTCATCGGCAGCGCCGCGCTTATCGGGCAGAAGATATCGCCGACGGTCAAGGGAAAATGAAAATGGATGTTATATTCGAAATCAGCGCATCAGAATTCACTATATCGACAAAATATTGAAAAATAAAAAAAATTTAAAAAAATTTAAAACAATTTTTTTGATGTAAATAATTGACTGGGGCGAAAATAAATATCGTATTCGTAATCAGCGTATCAAATTTGACTATAATCGATCAAATTTTGAAAAAAATTGATAAATTTTTTAAAAATTTTTTTATTTTTCAATATTTTGTCGATATAGTGAATTCTGATGCGCTGATTTCGAATATAACATCCATTTTCATTTAATGAGTTGATGATGAGAA
>NW_026046824.1:0-43681 GCF_023864275.1 Schistocerca cancellata | reverse complement strand
AGATGGCTACCTTCACTGGCCCTGAGCGTGTTTGTTTGTGTGATTTGGTTTGAAGAATCGAAATCGGCGACAACACTTCAGCCTAATTTCTGTATCAAGTACACTAAAGATCCTCCTAGTAGGCCTGCAGTTTAGGAGTGGCATAAGTCTTTTGTAGAAACAGGGTGCTCGCTAAGACGCGGGAAATCATCTCGTCGTCCAAGCACATCTGACCAAGTCGTCGATCGACTGAGCTTAACGAATTCTCCGCGGCGTGCCTCTCGCAAACTGCAGATCCCACATATGACTGGCGTGAGTTGAGAAACCGTTTGCATCTGAAACCGTACTGACTGACGGTCGTGCGAGCAATGAAGACACTGATGAAATTGCTCGCGAGATCTTCTGTGCGGATATGTTAAATCGATTACATGAGGATGAACATTTCTTGGACGAAATCATATTTTCTGACGAGTCTACTTTTTCACTTACGTGACAAGGTTAACATACGTTACTGTAGGACTTGAGGCAGTGAAAATCCACATAAAACATGGCAACATGTTCGTGATAGCAATAAATTGAACGTTTTTTGTGCATTGCGCGAAAGCAATGTGTACGTCCCCTTTTCTTACATGAGAGAACCATCAACGGGAT
The DNA here is from genome assembly GCF_023864275.1 of Schistocerca cancellata. Classification (NCBI taxonomy): domain Eukaryota; kingdom Metazoa; phylum Arthropoda; class Insecta; order Orthoptera; family Acrididae; genus Schistocerca; species Schistocerca cancellata. Next base: position 43,051 of record NW_026046824.1, on the reverse strand, counting down.
AGTGTACCTGGATGTGATACAACAAACTTTGATACCGCAGATCGATGAGGACGACCAAGAACGAAATGATTACTTCACGCAGCCACTACCTGGCTGATGTCCGGGATTTTCTCAGCGACAGCTTTCCAAGAAAATGGATTGGCGTAATGCGCCAATTACATGACCTCCACGTTCCACAGGCCTGCCACCGGCTCGATTTTTTTTTAAATGGAGATTCGTCAAGGCTGTCTTGTTTGTACCTCCTGTGCCCGCTTGTCTACCTGAAGTTAGAGCAAGAATGTACGCCGCCACTGAGCAAGTTACACCTGCAATAACACAGCGAGTTTGGGAAAAAAATTGACTTCCGATGGGATAACCAGGCGGAAACCACAAACATCTTTAGTCCAAGGTAAAAAAAAAAACTTTATTTTTTTCCTACAAAATAACACTAAGCCCAGGTCTATATTTTCTTTCAATAAATTTATCTGAATTTTTAAAGTTATAAAGTCCTTTTTTGAAACAGCTTGTTAATTTTTTCATTTCCATAAAACTGTGTAGACCTCGAATCGTGGGAGTGCCAGAGTGTATTACTCTAATCCAGTGGTTCACACCCTGCGGGCAATTACCCCCTCCCCCCTGAGGGGTAAAAACTGAACGATTTGACTGGTTGTACAAAGCGACATGTGGTACTACAGACCTCCAGCCATTGGAGTCCCAGAGTGTAATGCTCTAATCCAGGGGTCCCAACAAAATTTTCTCGAGGACTCCCTCATCGAACATGACTGGTACCTTGTCATATCACAGTATTAAGTACCTACAAAAGCCAAATTAAGAGTCTTTTTATACGTTTTCTATTTGTGGTACTTAGAAAAAACATTGACATATTCATTATGGAAAAAATATTGAGCTTAAAACTTTTTCAGTTTAGCCACCATTGTTATTGTTAAATATTTGATTATTGCTCAATAGCTTTGTCTTCAAATCTAGGTGTTTAATATAAGAAACTCCTTATAAACATAAAAATTGAGTATGAACTGAAAATTACAGGAAAAAAATTAAAACTGACTGTATTGGTGTTTCAAGTGTACTACACTTCGGATTGCATTGAGTAAACATGTCTGAAAAATAAAAAAAACACTAATTTCATACAACGTATTATTTATTTGAAAAAAAAAAATGCAGTTACAATATACTCCATCAGTATGCAGTTAGACGCAGAAGTTAGCGTTCGCTAAAGCTCTGCTCATGCAGGAAGCGGCCAAAACAAATCTGTTATCATACGAAATATATTTGATATATTTTTTATTCTAATAGCATCTGGCGGACCCCTCACGGACACCTGGGGGTCCGCGGACCACCTGTTGGGAACCACTCATCTCATCCATTGGTTTCTAGCCTGGGTGGTAGTTACCCCTGAGGGGTAAAAAACTAAACGATTCGATTGGGTACACAAATCAACGTGTGCTACAACAGACCTCAAACCATGGGAGTGCTAGAGTGTACTGCTCTAACCCGGTGGTTCCGAAGACGGGGGTGACAACTGAACGATTCGATTCTGTTTGAATCACGAAACTAAATTACTTTCGTACGGTCATTATAGTGATGACAAATCCGTGGCTTTGTCCTGTACATCGCTGCTGATAAAAGTGAGACATCTGCGCAACAAATGCTAAACATCTCAAGAAAATGTCTTCTCCAAGTTTTCGATAGTAGCTGCAGTAGTCCAGAAATTCCTCCATTACTCGCTTCGAAACAGATAAATGAGTTAATTGACAGCACAATACAAGAATAGCTATGTAGGGTCTACTATAGTACTGTACACTGTGTAATAATAATAGTTAGGGGCTGTGGTCAGACACAAAGCATTAAAATCGTGAAATTTTCCAGTTTGTGCCAGTTCAGAGGTAAAGGGTGCAGCAATCAAGTACTTTATGAACAGTAAGTGAAGTAAACACATTTTAACTAGGATGTTTTTAAACAGGGTTGCAGGTGAAGCAAGTGCCGCAATGGAGAGGAGTAATGCAGGGGAAATATGTTTTGTAGCAACTGTCTTACCCTCACTGTGGATAGTTCGCTTTCTTATCTGAGAAGCAGTTGTGGGTTGCACTTGCGACACACAGCGAAACACACACACACTCAAGCTAAATAACATTCATCTTTCATTATCATAAAAATAAAAGTGCTCAAAGAAAAGTGGTTCGTTGTACAGTTTAGTGGGAGAGGTTTGCAACAAACAGCAAGTGGGAGTGGGGAGGGGGGGGGGTACAAGCTAGTGACTTATTGCACTCAGCAGTAATAGTCTGACAAGGGAACATCCCCATCGCACCCCCTTCAGATTTAGTTATAAGTTGGCACAGTGGATAGGCCTTGAAAAACTGAGCACAGATCAATCGAGAAAACAGGAAGAAGTTGTGTGGAACTATGAAAAAAATAAGCAAAATATACAAACTGAGTAGTCCATGTGCAACATAGGCAACATAAAGGATAAAGTGCGTTATGGGCGCCGTGGTCCCGTGGTTAGCGTGAGCAGCTGCGGAACGAAAGGTCCTTCGTTCAAGTCTTCCCTCGAATGAAAAGTTTAATTTTTTATTTTCAGACAATTATCAAAGTTCAGGCACTCACACATAATCAACTTCGCTCTCCAAAATTCCAGGACATGTTCAGATTTGCTTGGACATATGCAGGATTTGACGGTCTACACGCGGAAAAATTTGAAAACGTTAAAAACATATGTTTTTGACAGAGCACAGGGAAAACTGTGCCACTGTGAAACTGTTGCATTTATTTGTTGCAGTTTATGTGACAAATTTTTATGTTTTAATCACTTTTTGGGAGTGATTATCACATCCACAAGAAAACCTAAATCGGGCAAGGTAGAAGAATCTTTTTACCCATTCGCCAAGTGTACAAGTTAGGTGGGTCGACAACATATTCCTGTCATGTGACGCACATGCCGTCACCAGTGTCGTATAGAATATATCAGACGTGTTTTCCTGTGGAGGAATCGGTTCACCTATGACCTTGCGATTAAATGTTTTCAGTTCCCATTGGAGAGGCATGTGCTTTCGTCTACTAATCGCACGGTTTTGCAGTGCGGTCGCAAAACAGACACTAAACTTATTACAGTGAACAGAGACGTCAATGAAGGCACGGACAGATCATAACTTTGCGAAAATAAAGAAAGTAAAATTTTTATTCGAGGGAATACTTGAACCAAGGACCTCTCGTTCCACAGCTGCTCACGCTAACCACGGGTCCACGACGTTCATGTCTCATATTCTCCTTGATGTTGCACATGTTGCGCATGGACTACTCAGTTTGTATATTTTGCTTATTTTTTTCGTAGTTTCCACACAACTTCTTCCTGTTTTCTCGATTGATCTGTGTTCAGTTTTTCAAGGCCTATCCACTGTGCCAACTTATAACTAAATCTGAGGGGGGGGTGCGATGGGGAGGTTCCCTTGTAAGAAGTCAAACTCTTAGCTTCGAGTGCTTGTCACAATCAAAGTGACATACAGACATAAGTACATGTAGACCAATGTACGATGTAAACCTGTAAGATTAGCCCACAGATACATACAGGCGAGCTTTCCAAGATCTTCGTCGTGTACAAGCTTAATTGAGTATAGCGCTCACTCACATAGTATCTGCTGTAGGACGCTGTCTGGGTGTCTTTTCTGTCTGGAGATCTTCGCTGTCTGGAACTCTTCTCTGCCCGGATCTCTGCCTTGATGTCTGACAAGGGAATGGTCAGACTTGTCATGTCGAAACCTGTGTTGCTTTTTTTACCACTGTGAGTTAACATTGCATGAAGTATGTATGCAGAATTTTAGCTGCCGACATGACCTGCAACTCTGTAAACAATTTCATGAAGTAAGACATTATTGTCGCATGGTTTCCGCGCTTATAACTGCCTCTTGTACAACCCTGACCTCCCTGGCTACATTATACCGACGCCACCTAGGGTCAAGCAGTGAGAGAGCTGATTCCCCCAGTGAAAGCGATCGTATGATAATTAAAGGTTCGTTGACAAATATGGCCGATATGTTATCTACAACATTCTTTCCAAATAGCTATGAAATAGACACAAATAAATATACGGTTTAGAACACGTCCAAATTTTATTTCTTGTAATTACCGCAAAAATGCGAAATATTGATACAATGTTCAAAACATAGGTTTTTTTGTGCACCAAGAACATACAAGCAAAGACGACATATGACAGCCCTGCGAATCACAGACATTGTTAGATGTCCGTAGACAAAACTGGGCTGGTGTTCGGAATGAATCAGGCCTACTAACAGTATATTTCGAGGAGTGCCACGCATATTTAATCAAATTCTGAAACCGTGGCGAGGAAAATTGATAATGTACTACTGATTGCAGCTTGAGAATATTGTCACGGCGATAGACAGGAAATTGCAGTGATCTGCGCACAATAATTTTCTCTGTTAGTTTTCTGTAAAATGCCTTCCACTGGCGGAAAAAATTCTGTGTCTAAAGGTTCAATTACGTTCGTCCGTGCCGGGTGGAATCTGAAGTATCTCTACTTCTTTGTCAGGGTGGGCTCGAAATACAGCTTTTAATGACCTTCTACGACCTGACAACGAATCTAGAAGGAGAAGAGATTTGTTCCCGCAGAACGGAAGAAAAGCATGACGCACGAGAAGTGTAATGTTTTTCATTTCCCATTTTTCCAGACTTCGATGCGTCTACCACAAGATTGTTTGCGTAGAACATTGTTCTTTTGACACGTGGTCCAAAACGTCCAGTTGGTTCTTGAAGACACACATATAGTTTAGGCAGCAATGAACCATCCAGACTAATTATGGGCATTATAGTGTATGAATGGATGAGTGCAGTCGTGGACTGCGCAATCGCCTCAATATGTTTTCCCCCTCTGAATGACAGTGTTCTTTTCGCACGCATTTCTTTTTGAAAACCTGACTGATCTGCATTGTACACCTACGATTCACTAAAACTAGCGATTTTATTTTTTGCATTCGCAAGAAAAGCTTCTATCATTTCGATTTGTGTCACTTCATTTTCCGACCTGTTTCTCGATACAAATTTTGTTATTTTTCTTGCCACAATTTTTTGTGATCTTCCAGAGCGACTAATCCAACTTTGAGAAACTGTAAATTCTTTAGCGCCTATCGCTTTGGCAACCTCTAACGCCCAATCACGCAAATTTGTATCGCTGACACTAAATGACTGTTGTCTGGCATCGGTAAATAGCTCAAAAAGTCGCGCATTTGTCTCCGTCGCAATTCCCAGTCGACTCTTACGTCGTCCAGCGACTTGCTTTTCCCATCTATACAATTCACGTTCAGAAAGGACAAAGCGACAATTATTTTGAACAGCACTGACACGTAGGCGTTTCTTACCACTTTCGTTCAATCAATACGTCACCGCTTTTTCTTCGTCTGATAAGGTAATTGTAGTTGCTGGTGTTACTTTCGGGGATAACTGATGATGGTACGCGGCACAATCACTCGAAGAGTCTTCACGAGTGCAACTTCCGTCGGTGTCTTCGCCGTCTGTAGATTCACAATCTGCAATATCGAGTGTTCCAGTTGTTTCTAGCCACATGTCTGCGCCATTTACATGCTCGTCTAGAAGTTTAACAACCATGTCGCACAACACACAGTCTTCACACGTGTTTTTCTGTCGATTGCTTCGTTTGGCGTCTGTGGTATATCTCCATGGCAAGCAGCAAAACATTTACAGGGTTCGCCATCACCTGTGAGGGGAGATTGAATGTGGCTTGAGGGGTATAGATGAACATGTACAGAACCTCTTTCACATCTGTAACCAGTTTCAGGACGGTATGTTTCGCAATACGTACCAGAAATTAAAAGGACGTGCATGCCACAGAAACGAATATTCGTTTCCCCCTTTCTACCAAAACGGTGCAGCGATACTCCTCTGTAGTGAACGCCGCGATAAGACGGCCGCACTTGCCGACCACGCGCACAAACGCTCGCGACTCGCCATATCCAGGGGTCGCCAGCCGTCACTGCAAGCGCCATGCAGGGAAACACAGCCATGTTCGTGATTTTGCATACGGACCTTTTGCACAGTTAAATAACAGTGCTAAAAAAAGCAATACATGTTTCGGCATGACAAGTCTGACCATTCCCTTGTGAGAGCCTGTTTGCTTATAGAGGGTAAGTGACTGCAAAACCTTTTACCTCCAATTCGCAGCGGCTCCCCCTTCAGAGGTGTGTGTGTTGTTCTTAGCGTAAGTTAGTTTAACATAGATTAAGTGCAAGCTGTTCGAGATTCTGAAAAAAGTAGGGGTAAGCTATAGGGAGAGACGGTCATACACAATATGTACAACAACCAAGAGGGAATAATAAAGAGTGGACGATCAAGAACGAAGTGCTCGTATTAAGAAGGGTGTAAGACAAGGCTGTAGCCTTTCGCCCCTATTCTTCAATCTGTACGTCGAGGAAGCAATGATGGAAATAAAAGGAAGGTTCAGGAGTGGAATTAAAATACAAGGTGAAAGGATATCAATGATACGATTCGCTGATGACATTCCTATCCTGAGTGAAAGTGAAAAAGAATCAAATGATCTGCTGAACGGAATGAACAGTGTAATGAATACACAGTATGATTTGAGAGTAAATCGGAGAAAGACGAAGGTAATGAGAAGTAGTAGAAATGAGAACAGCGAGAAACTTAACATCAGGATTGATGGTGACGAAGGACAATGAAGTTAAGGAATTCTGCTACCTAGGCAGTAAAATAACCAATGACGGACGGAGCAAGGAGGACATCGAAAGCAGGACTCGCTATGGCAAAAAAGGCATTTCTGGCCAAAAGAAGTCTACTAATATCAAATACCGGCCTTAATTTGAGGAAGAAATTTCTGAGGATGTACGTCTGGAGTACAGCATTGTATGGTAGTGAAACATGGAGTGTGGAAAAACCGGAATAGAAGAGAATCGAAACATTTGAGATTTGGTGCTATAGACGAAAATTAGGTGGACTGATAAGGTAAGGAATGAGGAGGTTGTACGCAGAATCGGAGAGGAAAGGAATATGTGGAAAACACTGATAAGGAGAAGGGACAGGATGATAGGACATCTGCTAAGACATGAGGGAATGACTTGCACGGTACTAGAGGGAGCTGTAGAGGGCAAAAACTGTAGAGGAAGACAGAGGTTGGAATACGTCAAGCAAATAATTGAGGAAGTAGGTTGCAAGTGCTACTCTGAGATGAAGAGGTTAGCACAGGAAAGGAATTCGTGGCGGGCCGCATCAAACCAGTCAGCAGACTGATGACAAAAAAAAAAATTAAGTAGTGTAAGGCTACGGACCGATGACCTGAGCAATTTGGTCCCATATGAACTTACCACCATCACCAATTCGCAATGAGCGAGTGTGAAACCAGCGGTTCCTCGCTGTGCGTGACCTGCTGAACTGGAACTGTCGAAAGCAACTCTCACTGTACATCTCTATCTAATTTGCAAAGATTACTGCTAATGCTTATATCTAGATGACTTTTTTTTCTGGCAACCCTTCACGATTCATCCACCGTACCATATACAACAGCGAAGGGTAAAAAAACTCTTTGCAGGCTGTATTGTGAGTTTGTAATTTTGTCGCAACGCCTTCACATTTGTAGGAACTTTAAGAATTTTGGCATGTCTGTTAGTGTAAAAAGCCAATTGTACTACATTTCTACCCTCACATTTTCATTTTTACCAGTTTCATCCTGTGAGAAAACACCAGTTTTCCAGGAAAAACAATCAATAACCTTTAATTTCCTCCTCGCCAAAAAAAAAAAACCATAAGCAAATACTCCTTTTGAATTTGGTTTCAGGCATTAGTGCGTAGTCACGTTACTGGAAGTTACACCCTTGATATTATTATTGTTGACGACACAGTGTCAGTAGTCTTAATTCTGATGGGCAGTATAGTTGGCCACTCAGTCAGTACGAAGTTTTAACTGAGTCTGGCAAAACTTAACGGCTGGATACGTCGCAGGTAGCCGGCGGTCAGCGACCGGGTCCTCAGACTGCGCGACAGGCGGGGCGGTGGGGACACCCAGTGACCAGCTGCAGGCGGAGCGGTCCCGGCCTGCAGGCTGGGCTGCGAGTGGACCCCTGGACAGCCCGGACGTGGCCGACACTCCTAGACCGCCGGCTCCCGGCTGACGTGTGGTGCCGAGGCAGCCGGAAACATTTTCGCCGTGTGTGGGGATAATGTCACGGGACAGAGCACGACAGTAAAATGGTTTTCTCGGTTTAAGAAGGGTCGCTTTGACATTAGTGACTCTCCACATTCAGGATGGGTTTGATGAAGCTCTCTTAAACGCATTAATCCACAATGATCTACATCAGTGGACTGGAGAACTGGCAAATGTCATGAACTGTCATCGTTCCATCATTGCGTGACATTTGCATGCAATGATGAAGGTTGAAAAATTGGGTGTTCCAGGTACCATATGCTATAAGCCAAAGTCAAAGAAATCAGCGGGTGGCCGTATGTGGGTCCCTGCTTGCTCGTCATCAACTGGCCTGTGAACAACGCCGACCATTCCTGTCGTATATCGTTACTGGTGACGAGAAATGTATCTTTATGCTAACGTAAGGGCAAGAAAGCGAGACAGTAAATGAAGCTGGCGACCCTAATTGCTTATAAATGGTTCACTTCACTGTGTCAGTAGTAATCTGAGTCACCTACATCTACGTGATTACTCTGCTATTCACAATAAAGTGCCTGGCAGAGGGTTCAATGAACCACCTTCATACTGTGTCTCTACCGTTCCACTCTCGAACGGCACGCGGGAAAAACGAGCACTTAAATTTTTCCGTGCGAGCCCTGATTTCTCTTATTTTATCGTGATGATCATTTCTCCCTATGTAGGTGGGTGCCAACAGAATGTTTTCGCAATCGGGGGAGTAAACTGGTGATTGAAATTTCGTGAGAAGATGCCGTCGCAACGAAAAACGCGTTTGTTTTAATGATTGCCGCTCCAGTTCACGCATCATGTCTGTGACACTATCTCCCCAATTTCGCGATAGTACAAAACGAGCTGCCCTTCTTTGTACTTTCCCGATGTCATCCGTCAGTCCCACCTGATGTGGATCCCACACTGCACAGCAATACTCCAGAATAGGGCGGACGAGCGTGGTGTAAGCAGTCTCTTTAGTAGACCTGTTGCACCTTCTAAACTGTTCTGCCAACGGATCGCGGTCTTTCGTTTGCTCTACCCACAATATTATCTATGTGATCGTTCCATTTTAAGTTATTTGTAATTGTAATCCCTAAGTATTTAGTTGAATTTACAGCCTTCACATTTGTGTGACTTATCGCGTAATGGAAATTTAGCTCATTTCTTTTAGTACTCATGTCAATAACTTCACACTTTCCCTTATTCAGGGTCAATTGCCACTTTTAACACCATACAGATGCCTTATCTAAATCATTTTGCAATTCGTTTTGGTCATCTGATGACTTTACAAGACGGCAAATGACAGCATCATCTGCAAACTAAGACGGCTACTCAGATTGTCTCGTATGTCGTTAACATAGATCATGAACGATAGAGGGTCTATAACACTTCCTTGGGGAAAGCCGGATATTACTTCTGTTTTACTCGATGACTTTCCGTCTATTACTACGAACTGTGACCTCTCTGACACGAAATCACGAATCCAGTGGCACAACTGAGGCGATACTCCGTAGGCACGCAGTTTGGTTAGAAGACGCTTGTGAGGAACGGTGTCGAAAGCCTTCTGGACGTCCAAAAATATGCAATCAATTTGACATCCCCTGCCAATAGCACTTATTACTTCTTGAGTAAAACAGCTAGTTGTGTTTCACAAGAACGATATCTTCTGAAACTGTGCTGACTGTGTGTCAACAAATCGTTTTCTTCGAGGTACTTGATAATGTTCGAATCCAGTATATGTTCCAAAACCCTACTGCAAATCGACGTTAGTGATATGGGCCTGTAATTCAGCGGATTACTCCTACTTCCCTTTTTGGGTATTCGTGCGACTTGAGCAATTTTCGAGTCTTTAGGCAATTGTTCTTGATTAGAATTCAGGAATATTTACTTCGTCTTCTTTTGTGAAGGAGTTTCGGAAAACCGTGCATAATAACTCTGCTTTAGTGGCACTGTCATCAGTGGCTTCACCGTTGTTATCACGCAGTGAAGGTATTGATAGCGTCTTGCCATTGGTGTGCTTTGTGTATGACCAGAATCTCTTTGGGTTTTCTGCCAGATGTCGAGACAGAATTTCGTTGTGGAAATTATTAAAAGCATCTCGCATTGAAGTACGCTCCATATTTCGATCTTCGGTAAAACTTTGGCAATCTTGGCGATTTTGCGTTGTTTTAAATTTGACATGCTTTTTTCGTTGCAACAACGAGCAGTCATAAATCTGCTGCACCAGTTTACCCGTAAGCTGCGCTGTCACTACTGTCAAACCCCAGACTCTGCTCTGGTCTCGGCGGCAGACGCACCACAAACTTCAGTTACTCCTTGTCCCTGCAGTTGTGGCACCTTTTGGCTGAAAGCTATGTCCTTTGTACGTGACTCACTGCCTGTCTACGGGGTTGTGGCACAGTCGTCTTGAATAGTAAAAAACGATACCATTAATCTCCATTTATCCGAAGGGAGCAAGTGTACGTTTCTCCTGAAAAGAAAAACTTGTAAAAACTTCTCATTTAATTCCCTGCTTTTATGAGCACCAGGCAACGGCCTTGCCACAGTGGATACGCCGGTTCCCGTCAGATCACCGAAGTTAAGCGCTGTCGGGCGTGGCCGGCACTTGGATGGGTGACCATCCTGGCCGCCATGTGCTGTTGCCATTTTTCGGGGTGCACTCAGCCTCGTGATGCCAATTGAGGAGCTACTCGACCGAATAGTGGCGTCTCCGGTCAAAGAAAACCATCATTACGACCGCGAGAGCGGTGTGCTGACCACACGCCCCTCCTCTCTGCATCCGCATCTGAGGATGACACGGCGGTCGGATGGTCCCGATGGGCCTGGCCTGAAGACGGAGTGCTCTTATATTACACAAAAACCAGATATGACTCAATTTCAAAGTAGCCATTCTCAGACGCAGGTAGCACAGAGATTAGAGTGTAGCTTCAAGTTTATCGCAAACCGCAGCCAAGGGTGACCTCCTAATGTGCTAAATGTCAGTGTTTAGTGTTCAACAAGCTCCATAGCACCTTCAGCTGTTCCTGGCTTGACAACATCCCCACAGTTGTTTGATAAAACTTTTACTTTTAATGCTATTAAAAACAGAATTAAAAAAGCTTATAACGAGATGGATCCCTGGGTGAATGTATGTAGCCGTTGCCCCTTTGGTTCACATTTCATGCTGGCACTCAAATAAAAATAAGGGAACAACACACACTAACGTAGCAACTTGTATTTCGAGAAATACGGCCCTATAAATACGTCACATCTTAACTTCATTATATTTTCAAGCAAATACTTGGCTTTTTGCCACATTGTATATTTTTAAGATTCTCATGAATTTGCTGGTCACAACTTTCTGTCAGTCTTAGCGAGTTGCGCCTCTGCAGTCTTCACACTCCCCTTCTCTGTTCCATCCGGCAACGGTGTGCGTCAAGAACGAATGCTGTAACGTATATACAACCAATACCTGTAACGTAGCTACAGCCGATATTGCCTGTGTTCGGCTCGATAAGCAACGTGAGTTATCAGTAAACTGAATCCAACCTGCATAACACTGTGTGTGTGTTGTATGAGTGTCAGTTTCACTGTCATTTTAGCCCTCAACAGATCGTTACATGAAAAACTTAAGACTAACGACTGGATAAGCTATCTGACTGCGTTTTTGAACAGGAATTTACAAGTGATACAGTGTCTGACTTGTGCAACGGAATTAAAACAAGTTGTAGTGTGCCAGTGTCTCTGTTTTGGCCCTAAGTTTTCAACTCACCTCTTTAGATGACTTCGTTTTTCCATGTGGTTTACAGCTATGAGCGGCAACATGCAGCAGCAGCGGCTAAAGTTTATTGTTACTAAGAATGATTTTAATTAAAAGGTGTTTCTTTGGGTCTCTTAAGTACTAAATAACTTTTGAGAAGGGATTTCATTAATTAAGTCTGTTTAAAACTTCAAAACTGTCATGAACAAGTACTAATAATGACAATGACAAATGTGACAATAAAGGCTGAGTGCCAGATTAGCAAATCATTTCAATTTCAAAGCTACATTAACATTTACTAACCACAGCATATCACACTACGGGCCATTAAAATTGCTACACCACGTAGATGACGTGCTACAGACACAAAATTTAACCTACAGGAAGAAGATGCTGTGATATGCAAATGATCAGCTTTTCAGAGCATTCACACAAGGTTGGCGCCGGTGGCCACACCTACAACGTGCAGACATGAGGAAAGTTTCCAACCGATTTCTCATACTCAAACAGCAGTTGATCGGCGTTGCCAGGTGAAACGTTGTTGTGATGCCTCGTGTAAGGAGGAGAAATGCGTACCATCACGTTTCCGACTCTGATAAAGGTCGGATTGTAGCCTATCGCGATTGCGGTTTATCGTATCGCGACATTGCTGCTCGCGCTGGTCGATATCCAATGACTGTTAGCAGAATATGGAATCGGTGGGTTCAGGTGGGTAATACGGTACGCCGTGCTGGATCCCAACGGCCTCGTATCACTAGCAGTCGAGATGACAGGCATCTTATCCGCCTGGCTGTAACGGATCGTGCAGCCACGCCTCGATCCCTGAGTCAACATATGGGGACGTTTGCAAGACAACAACCATCTGCACAACAGTTCGACGACGTTTGCAGCAGCACGGACTATCAGCTCGGAGACCGTGGCTGCGGTTACCCTTGACGCTGCATTACAGACAGGAGCGCCTGCAATGGTGTACTCAACGACGAAGCTGGGTGCACGAATGGCAAAACATCATTTTTTTCGGGTGAGTCCAGGTTGTGTTTACAGCATCACGATGGTCGCTTCCGTGTTTGGCGACATCGCGGTGGACGCACATTGGAAGCGTGTATTCGTCATCGCCAACTGGCATATCACCCGGTGTGATGGTATGGAATGCCATTGGTTACACGTCTCGGTCACGCCTTATTCGCATTGACGGAACTTTGAACAGTGGACGTTACATTTCAGATGTGTTAAGACCCGTGGCTCTACCCTTCATTCGATCCCTGCGAAACCCTACATTTCAGCAGGATAATGCACGACCGCATGTTGCAGGTCCTGCACGAGCCTTTCTCGATACAGAAAATGTTAGACTGCTGCCCTGGCCAGCACATTCTCCAGGTCTCTCACCAATTGAAAACATGTGGTCAATGGTGGCCGAGCAACTGGCTCGACACAATACGCCAGTCACTACTCTTGATGAACTGTGATACAGGTACAGCTGCATGGGCAGCTGTACCTGTACACGCTCTGTACAAGCTTTGTTTGACTCAATTCACTTCGAAGGGATCTCGTTACGAGTGAAGTTTTGGGGACCTGGTCAAGAGGGGGTAGTTCGTAGCTCCTAACTACTGCAGCTCGGGACTGCTACGGTCTCAGGTTCGAATCCTGCCTCGGGCATGGGTGTGTGTGATGTCCTTAGGTTAGTTAGGTTTAAGTAGTTCTAAGTTCTAGGGGACTTATGACCTAAGATGTTGAGTCCCATAGTGCTCAGAGCCATTTGAACCATTTTGAACTACTGCAGCTATTCTGGAATCAGGTGCGACCGTGACCGTTGTGTGTTGTCAATGACTTAAGGTTACCACATCTAATGCTCTAAGATCCACTTGGTATAACGGTGCCTCACGCCGACGACGAAGGAAGATGCGGTAGAATTGCTCAACATTTGGATGCAAAACTTTATAAGAAATTTCTCAAAAAAGTACATGAAGTATAAATTTTTAGTTCTGGAAGTGAAAACAATCTTGCAAAAATATCCTGCTCTCTACATAGATATGTGAGATGAACCTGTGAATTGCCATGAAAAATACTTCAGAGATAAGAAAGATGATATCACAACAAAAGATAAATAAATAAATTCATACTTGTGGAGTTCCACCAAACAATTATTAAAAAGGCCAATGCAGATAAATTAATAGAAATGTAACAACACAAAAAGGAACACAGCAACAGTTGAAATGGAAAATACAAAACTTCGTTACTGCCATCTCAACTTGAGGCACATTGGGTAATGAACAGGCTAACTGCGCAAGGGAGACACCTACTGGGAACTTACAATTGGAACTGAGGTAAACTATGTGCAAGCTAAAATTCACTCCAAATTTCTGTCTTCACTGGTGATGAAAGTCTTGTGGAACTGAATGTCTTTTTGAAATACCCCATATTTCTCTGTCCAATGTTTATCGAAGAAGGGAAACTGGGATCTACAAAAGAAGAATTCTCACCATCAGTTGAACTTTACCACTATACACGATTACAGAATTGTTAATGAATCACGGACAAGTCATGACTAATTGCACCTTTTCAGTAGCTGTTACAGTAGCAACATGCCTCAATGTTCGAAAGAATATTTTTGTATCAAAGAAAAACGTCCTATAGTGAATGACATTACATACAGACATCTAAAGATACAGGGTGGCGCACGAAATGTGTTAACATTTTGTTTTTGAATGTAAACTTTATTGTCAATACAATCTGAAAGGTACATATACTACAATGAAGAGCCGTCCATGGACATTTGTTCTAACTCTGCACATGCTCAATATGTCCACCATTTTGTTTCCTAACTTCCTTCAAACAAACACTGAAGTTAGTGATTACCCTACGGCACATGTCTTCCGTAATTTCACTGCAAGCTTCAAGAATAAGTCTTCTGAGCTCCATTAAATCACGTGGACATTTCGGGAAAATTTTTTCGTTTAGGTACCCCCAAAGTAAAAAGTCACACAGATTGAGGTCTGGACTATTGGGGGGGCAATTTTGTCAGTCATTGAAGCGACCTGGAAACCTGAATGAAATGATCCGCATGTCGAAATGCTCGTGTAAAAACTCCAACACAGTGTTTGCAGTATGTGGCCTTGCTCCATCTTGCATGAACCACTGCGTGTTGAAGGGCAAGGCAGTAGCAAGACGCTGTGGAATGAAGCTATTGCGGAGCATGCTAAAATAACTCTCGCTGTTTACAGTTTCTTCAAAGAAAATGGGTCCAATAACTCCGTGACTGAAAATTGCTGCCCACGCTGTAATCCTCGGAGCATAATGTTGTCGTTTATGAAGCACTTGTGGGTTTTCAGTGGTCCAAAAGCGTACATTTTGTTTGTTAACCACACCGTCTAAATGAAAATGCGCCTCGTCTGAAAACCAAACGTTGTGAGAATTTCTTCCCTATCCTCCGCCCACTGAGCAAACAGTAGTCTCTGCTGCTTGTGTTCTTGAGTGAGTTTCTGTGCACAGGTCACCTTGTATGGGTACATATGGAGGTCACTTTTAAGAATGCGATTTCCCGGGACTTCTCTGTACAGCAACTCGTACCGCTTCAATATTCTCCGGCATACGGACAGACTTAGGCCGAAGTTGCTTCCCTTCCAATACTGTTCCTTCCTGTACAAATTTATCGTACAACATGTGGATGGTCTTCTTGCAAGGGACCCATCGTGTGTTACTGTTGTCGAAAACGCCTCTGAGTCACAACAAGGCTTTTCGTGAAAAAGTAACACAATTGCCGATCGTTGCTGTGTCGTCAGTCTTCCATTGTCAGCCATTGCTGCTTACTAGTCTCCTAGTGGCAGTATCGTGAATTACGTCATTTCGTAACTCATTTGTTTTTCCAAGCTCCGCTGGTACTGCTGTAGAGATCCCAGTGGGATATCTAATGTGCGTCGTACATTGTGAAAGAAACAATTCGTAACACATTTCGCGCGCCACCCTGTATCTTTTAAAGCTCAAAATGACTTACAAAATTTTGAAGATCACCAGTAATAAAATTCTGAGTATACTAGTGCACAGGACTTTGACTAAAATATCCTAAAACTTGAAGTCATTTGTTATTTTCTTGTATGTCACAATGATTTGATGTGAACATAAATCTGGGAGGAGCTGGCTGGTGCGCAGTGGATGTGTTTATCTCGTACCACTGGCAAGACTTGTCACTCAACTGACGATCCGTCGTCACTTTGTCTCCAATGGAGTAACGTCACATTGTTCTACACTTTCTGTGCCACTAAATTCTATGTCAAACCCAGGATCACTATAGCCATCCTTTTTTGAAAGCAGTGCCTAAACAACAATACAGGGGACAGGTTGAAAGCGTGCATTTAGTTGTCAGATATGCAAAGCTGCACACAGTAAAGACAATATCTAATGGCTACCACATCAACCAAAACACGACATCCAGGCTACAAATGCAGGTCCAGGTGCCGTCTAGTGGCCGAACTGGTGCTCCGACAAATATAAGTGGGGGTGTTACTTTTTCGAAGCTCTGTTGTTAAGTTGCCCGAGTATACTCGGGATCTAAAGTTTCCACCAAAATAATAATAAACGAGATAACTCGGGGTTTTATGTTAAGGATTGATTTACTTATTTTTTACAGTAATTGTTATTCCTGATGTGAACGGTTTACAGGTGAGTCACATCAACAATCGCGCCTGGCTAGGTATCTGCTGTTTTCTCACCTGCCATCGACCTAAGATAACTGCAGAACGTAAGTGGGGCCAACGAATAAGAGTGGCCGACAGTGGGGAAAATACACCGATAATTTACTTTCAAACTTTCTTAGTAACTGAAAAACGTCGCAACCTCTACACAGTTTGCAGTTGTCAGTCTGTCAAAGTCCTCTAAGTAATATATTCTGTACTACATCTGACACAATCTTCCAATTGGAAACTGAAGTGGAATTCACATTCAGAAGACGAAGGCATTCTAACTGGGACCACAAAATTCTGGAATACAAGAAGCTGGGGCCTGTCTGAGTATAGTGCAAATTACAGTTTATCAGCACCAGAAATTTCTGATTCACCAGACATGCACACTAAATCTTTCCCGTATACGGTGATAACTATAAACGCTCAAAGGGAAGAGTCTCAACGTATTCCAGCCAAAAAATTGTGACATACGAAAAACAGCCAGGTGACTAGTTTTTTTCCAGTTCTACACACAAACACTAACTGCTGATTGGCGCACATAACTACACATGTAGGAGTCAATTGTTAATAAATTACTATGTTAAAATTCGTGAGTTATTAGCATTTTCTCCTGCTCTATATAAACTGTGTTTTACCAAAATAGTGGTTTCATTCATAAGTCTATTCTGTAAGGAGCAGAACGTAATACAGCACTGTGTTTCAGAGAAAATGTGAAAATTTTGAATCAGACAGTTATTCCTCTAGAAAAATGAAATTATTCTACACAATCAGAAGACATGCACAACTAACATCTTCACAGCCAAGTTCAAACGATATAATCTGTCTATACAGTGAACAGTTACCTGAAAAATCATAAAATTTTTGTTTCTGTTCTATAATAAAGTTACATAAAAAGTTTATTTAGTCTGTTGTACAGTTTAGTTTTGTTAACTTTCGATAGTGTTTGAATCCAAAATTGAGTTGTTAATTGATACCCAATACAATTACACTGAAGTGCCAAAGAAACTGGTAGAGGCATGCTTATTCAAATACAGAGAGATGTAAACATGCAGAATGTGGCGCTGTGGCTGGTAGCACCTATATAAGACAAGTGTCTGGCGCAGCTGTTAGATCAGTTACTGCTGCTGGAGTGGCAGGCTATCAAGATGAATATGGTGTTGCAGTCGGCGCAAGAGCAATGGAACAGAGCGTCTCTGAGACAGTAATGAAGTCGGGATTTTGCCGTACAACCATTTCACGAGTGTACCGTGAATATCAGGATCCGGTAAAACATCAAATCTCCTACATTGCCGTGGCCAGTAAAAAATCCTGAAAGACCTGGACCAATTACAACTGAAGAAAATCGTTCAACGTGACAAGTGCAACCCTCCTGAAAATTGCTGCAGATTTAAATGCTGGGTCATCAACAAGAGACAGTGTGCAAACCATTCAACGAAACATCGATATAGGCCAAAATGGTTCAAATGCCTCTGACAGGGTGTATACATGGACAAGGAAAAAAATATTCCCGAATATTTCCCGGTTAAAAATACACTTTCTCCCAGGTGAAAATAGACTTTTTCCGCGTTAAGTGACAGTATACTCTTCTTTGGCGCAGTAAAACTGGTCAATCTTTTGAATGTGTATGGTTTTATACACCGGGGTAGAATTTCCCGGCACTTTAGAAAACGAAATTCAGGGAGGGGGGCGGGACCACGTTTTGGAAGACCTTTGATGTGCAGCAATATGCATATTTTCGTATTACGAAGGTATAAATTTGAATTCCACCAAACACCGCATGTTACTTTCCGAAACTTTGAAATCGAGATTGCGATGTGCTTTTGTAAGACAGTCATAGCTCATGTCACGTGATCTCGTCAGCTGATGGCAGCATAGAACACGTAGTAAGCCAATAGCAAGATCACTCTTCAGTAGCGCGAACACACAAATAAGAAAAGTTAATGGTTTAAATTAATATACTTAGCATTCACATATAATTTTGGTCTCTAAGATTAACAAGCTGGAAGAGAAGCTGAGCTTCCACTACTATAGAATGTTGATCTTTTTTGAGCGTGTTACACCTTAAGAACATCACACATATGTGCCAGTAAAATTAATAACGACGTAAATGTCTGATCTTCTGGGCTCGAAATTCTTCTAAATGGTCGTCCTCAAAGAGTTGATTTTTAAATCAGAGTCAAACGCTTTGTGATTTAAGAAATTCATCGTACATTCTCGCACGTAGTTCATCGTGTGTAAAAGGAAACCTGCTTTGAATGTAACTCTTCTCAAACCACCATTCGCAATATTTTCCCGCGACCTGTTTCAGCAGTTGCAAGTGAGCGCCAGGTAACAGGCGTCAGCGCGCTTGCGCAGCTACGATGACGCAGGAAGCCCACATGTTCGTACGTGTAAAACAAAAGATCTTACATATGTCATAAAATAAACAAGACATCAGACGATACTTCAAGAGCGTCGAAATTTCGTGAACCATACTAAAACGAAGAATTCGGCTTAAAATGCACATTCGTATGTAAATTTTCTTGGAGTACCAGTACTGTATTATCTCATGTTTGGTTCTTTATTATGGCATAATGCCATACGTGCACTTGAAATGCAGCGAACAGTTGAAACTAGCCAATAGTGTGAAATTAAACACTTCTTTTCAAATAGTGTGGCAAATCTCTCTAGCAAACTGGCAAAAATAACTTCATTGTTCTGTAAGGCGATTAATGCTTGACTGTCACAGAAAAGTGAAAATAAAATCTGAAACTAATAACATATTTTAGGCTTCCGTAATTACGCGAACGTATTTTAATTCATGTGATAGCTCCCGGCCAAAGAAATCCGTTTGTTATTTTACGCGAGAGCAATAAACGAACAGGAAACAACAAAACCATTGAAGGTAAACACAGGTCAAGTGGTGACTCCCCACCTCAACTCAGACTGCTGTGTGCGTCAGCCCCAGATTTACTGTATTTCCGAACCGTGACAGTATTAAGTAGTGGCGCCCAGCCACACTTCTGTAACCAGAAGCGGGAGAAGATGTTACTCATACGCGACTCAACTGCGCATGCTCAACAGCCCGCCCGCAATTGCTCAAACGAATCTAATTCAAGCAGTTGCCACGTCACACTCATTGGGGGCAATTTGTTGTTATAAGGAATTACAGTCTTCTTAAAGCCTTTGACACACTTTGCTGTTGGCAGACGCTTGTATGAGCACTGTCTTTTTGTTGTATAAGGCACGTTTCCTTTGCAATGTAAGTTTTACTTTAGTTTTTTTTTTCTCTCGTTCACGTTTTGTTGCTGCAGTATTACTCTGCAGTAGCGGGATACAGTAATATCCTTTGTTAGAGTATTGGTTCTTACCAGTCAAAATCACAAAAAATTAACTGAAAACTAAAACAATGAAAAATTTCCGGAATTCTAAACAATTCCCGTGTTTTTCCCGGTTTTCTCCCGGATGGAAAAATTCCGGGTTTTTTTCCGGATCTCCCGGGTCGTATACAATCGCACCAAAAAGTATTGGCACACGTGCGTATTTATCGTTGCTGGTTACAAACGCCGCACTTTCCGGTACACAGTACATGTACGTGCTACCTCACATACCAGACATTACAATTCTGCCCATAGTGCCTACCATTAACAAAGAAATGCAGTGTTATGGGCAAACACGTATCTCCTCTGCACACAAAAAGTATTGGCACAGAGCATGGCATCTCGGTATATTGCTGGGTTTTCAGGTACCGGAACGCCATCTGCTGACACATTAGACACTGCGTGTTGTTGACGGCCCGGTCGCCAGTATGTTGCTGTAGTGCGCGATAGTGGTCAGCATGGGGCCGAAGAAGAAGGAACATTCAGTGGCGTTGCGTGAGAGAGTGGTATTGCTCCATTCACAAGGGAGAAGCTATCGACAAATCGGAGCAGAGGTGTCTGTGAGCTACACCACGGTAAGAGCCATCATTCAGAAATATAAAGAGACTGGAACAACAGTGAATAAGTGTCGTCCTGGACGTCCAAAAGTGCTTACAACCCGAGAGCGTCGCCATATCATCGCACTTGCTCGGAAGGAACCTGCTACAAGTGCAGCAACTATTGCTGAGATTGTTCAGACAACGTCCGACAAGACGGTTAGTGTTCAGACTATACGAAATGTGTTGAATGAGGCTGACATGCATGGACGTTCTCCCAGGAAGAAGCCATACATTTCGGAAATTAACCGGCAGAAACGCCTGCAGTTTGCCAAGGACTACATCAGCAAGCCGATGGAGTTTTGGAACACTGTGATATTTAGCGACGAATCGAAGTTCAATGTGTTCGGATTTGATGCAAGAAAGAAAATTTGGCGCAAGCCGAATACGCACCTCGACATCAAACACATGCATCCCACAGTCAAACACGGTGGGGGCGGTATCATGGTCTGGGGCTGTATGGCGGCTTCCGGCGTTGGAAATCTAGCTGTAATTCACGGCACAATGGATCATATGAGATACATTGACGTGTTGCGAGGTAATTTACACGCTAGTGCACAGAAATTGGGCCTTACTGGGGTGTTTCAGTTCCAGCAAGACAACGACCCAAAACATACCGCCATGAAAACCCGGGAGTGGTTACTGTACAATGCCCCCAGAAGGGTTCTAACACCACCTCAGAGCCCTGATTTGAACCCCATTGAGAACCTGTGGGCTCATCTTGACACACAAGTCAGAAAAAGGCGTCCGTCCGGTAAAAACGACTTGGAGAAAGTGCTCCTGGAGGAATGGTCGAAAATTACCCCTGATATCACCCGGAATTTAATACAAAGCATTCCTAGGCGTTTACGTGCTGTTATAGATGCTAAAGGGATGCACACTAGCTATTAGATGGTGAACATCAATGAAGAAAACGAACACACTGTCCGATTCATATGCGTGTGCCAATACTTTTTTGGGTGCAGAAGAGCGATGTTTTTTTTCATGACACTGTATGTTACTTTAAGGACAGGTGATTTTGACATATTTGTAAACTATGTAATGTAAGGTGTCACATGTATGGGTTCTGTTCTGAAATATATGTTTCGTTTAACCTACAACCACTAAAATGTAACTGTGCCAATACTTTTTGGTGCGATTGTACACCCTGTTATACAGCTAACAGCAACACTTTTGTAGCCAGAAGCGAGAGAAGGTAGATGCGCAACTCAACTGCGCATGCGCATGGATGCGCTCGCAACTGCTCACAGTAAAAAGTTTTGACATCATGTTCATACTGTAACGTCTCTTAGCAAAAGACATATTATAATATAAAGAGAAAACATTGTGTGTCATGTTTTGTTCTTGTATAAAATTATGTACTGGTTTTTTTATTTATTTTAGATAATATGTGTCGGCGAGTACTGAAACCGCCACAAACGATAATATCAAACAAAGATGAGAATATAAATAATACAGAACGAACATTAATTTCTCTGTCGTCTTGTTGGAGTTACGTGAGTAGGACAGCCTGTGACGTGATAGTGTACGCTAGCGTAGCATGCTTTTGTCAAGATTGAGAGATGTACGCCATTACGTACTCATTGTAAAGGTGTGTAATAATATATTTAAATGTTTTGAATAGAGTTACTTAGTGAAACCTTGCATTACGATTTGTAATAAGCTTGCCTGGTATATTACCCCATCCCTGTAAGACATTTTCAGTTATTTAAATATTACTCGTGGTGCAGAGCTGCGCTACGAACGAACGAGCCGCTGCCGCGGCGCATTCAAACTGCATTAAATGAAACCAATCATACCGCAAAGAAGCGGGAAGGTAATAGTGAAATAAAATTATTTCTTTCAGCTTTCGGACTTGCAGAGCGGAGCAGCAGATTTTATGATGTGTTTTGCACGTTGACACGGGCTGCTCATAATATATTACTAACAGTACAAAGAAGATAATTTACCTTCATAACATAAAAGAAATCTTGCTGTGCTTAGTTCTGGTCTGGCAAACCTTATAGTAAAAACGTCTTTTTCTCCGATAATAGTCTCATGTTCTTGTGCTAGTCGTGGTACTTATTGGTGTTTTACTGTTAACAAAAATCCACTGCAAAATTTTGACGTTGAACTGTGACATCAGTATTCATAACAAAGTAATTTTCATTGACCTTTTCAATAACTATAAAGTAGGGAAGATATGTTGAACTTTATAGTGAGGTACAGTAACGAAAAAATGTTCCTTTAATAGAAAACCAGATCCAGAAGAATAAGAACATAATATTTATTTTTTGTTGAAAATCAATGATCCCAAGAAAGTCACGGCACATCATCACTAAAAGATATTTCGGGGCTCTTTTCGTAGTAACATATTTCATTTAATATATGAGTTGTTACGCGAGTAATAGTAAAACAAAGCAAATAATAAAAGAGCCAGCGAAAATACACATCGGAGGCAATACGTTGTTATGAAGCATTGCATAGGCTGCCTAAAGACTGACACATTTTTCTACTGGCAGACGATTGTATGAGCACTGTGTTGTATACATGCCAATTTCTTTGCAACTTAAGTTTTATTTTTTTTTCCCTCGTTCATGTTTTATTGCTGCAGTATTATTCTGCAGTAGCGGGATGCAGTAATATCTGTTGTTAGAGTATTATCTCTTACCAGTCAAAATTACAAAAAATTAACTGAAAACTAAAACATCCCAGAATTCTAAAAAATGCCCCGGGTTTTTCCAGGTTCTCCCGGTTGTCCCAGGTCGTGTACACCCTGCAGTATCAGCCCAACCACATTGTTTAAACACTGCTACCAGAATAAACACTGTTCAACGTAAGGAGCGTTTGTCGTTTGTGGACAGAGGAAAGTTTTGTGTACAGCACAGAAAGCAGAATAAAACAAAAAATTAAAGACTGTGGGCTTAAACTTTATTCAAATGCAATAGCCTTTATCACTATACATTTGGATTCACTGGTGCACAAGTGTATCATAACTTTTAACAAAAATACTACACAGTTCTATGACTAAAGCAATGTGTGCATGGATTAAGGGTTCCAAAATAAAGCTACGAATGTCTGTGGATGAAGTCTTGTGTGATGTTCAGCTGACACTTCCTCAAAAAGTTCGCACTTATATTATCTCATATACCTTTTACATCTGGATCTGAAGATATATGTTATTTAAGTAGATGTTTAAGTAGAAGTAGTGTGCCGAGTTGGTTTATTCTTGAGAGGATTAGACACTAAAACGAACTTGACTGCCTGCACGATGACATCTAGATCACTGTACCTGATCAAAGTTAGTTGGAATCTTTAACTGTTTTAGCTAAATATGTAGTGTGTACAGTAACAACAATAAAGTAAAACTTTATTACAAGTCAATGTAAGGACTGCAATCAGTGCTGAAAGCTCTATGTGTTGAATAGGTTGCCAAGTCCTCAGGTCTCCGGTTATTTACGTCAGTTATATCTTTTGTCGCGCCCGCCAGGAGCAGTGCATTCACTACGTGCACTCTATCATCTTCTTCACCAGTATCCACACCCGCAGCCACGTGGAGTGCAGTCTGCCCCGTGGCATCCTGAGCGTCTACTCGTGCAGACGCTCTCACCAGCATCCATATCACATCCGAGTTCACTCTCTGAGCTGCCAGGTGTAGGGGCGTCCTCCCATCCGAGTTGACACTGTTGGCATCCAGTCCCGCATCGAGCAGGTACCTCACAGTGCTGGCGTGCCCTCCGTCGGCCGCCAGGTGCAGCGCCGTGTTTCCTGAGCCGTCTCGGGCGTCCTTTGGCACTCCGGCGAGCAGCAGCGCCCACGCTTCTCGTGCCCTCCCACTGCGAGCGGCCTCCATAAGTCTGGCCACCATCTGCTGCTTCATCCTGTCTGGCATATTGCTGCAAAACACATCACGTGACGTGGGAATGCTTACATCTGCGCGCGCGCACATATATACACACACACACGCACACACACACACACACACACACACACACACACACACACACCATATGCCACTGTACAGTGTCACTTGAGGATCTTAGTGCCGAGTTTTCACTCAGACGGCGCTTTGGCGTTAGGTGGTTTTTTTCCGTGTGTGATCGCTGGCCGGAGCTTAGCTGGAGGCATGTCAGGAGGAAAGAGGTGGCTGCCTTGTCGTGGGGACAGTTCGGCTCGGCGGAGGTTGTTTGCGTCTGGGCGCCGAGTGGGGTCGTATGGGAAGACCGGACCGTCATTTTACGAGTAACAGTGTGGACAGCGGCGTGGTGTGCCGTGTAACTTGATTCGCAAGGGGAGCAAAATCTCGCCTGTTGTAGTTTGTCGAGCCTGAGTTTGATCGCTATCCTCGTTTAGCGTCCCGTGGATGTATATCGAGGGTTTACGCTGTTCTCCCTACTCTACTAGACGCTGGTGACGGAAGTGCGTCGTTCAGCGGCACGTTAGTCAGGGTGCTTTATGTCTGATCTTCAACTGCTTAGTCTTCGAGCGGCACTCCTTAGAGGTTGCCTTGCGCAGTTAGATTTGGTCTTGTGGTGCTTCCGCTCTCCGTTAACGAAGGTGAAGCTCGATTCGGCACTCCGTACGACGCTCGGCACCTCAGCAGGCGGGTCGGAGCCACCTTCGCGACTAAACGGAAGACTTTGGACTGAGACGTCTTGTGTTTTGCATATTGTTCATAAACTGTTGTTTTGGTATTAAGTTGGCTGAGGTTTCTTATGGATTTCCCGGCATTTGGTCTGTTGTCCGGTCCGTGCTAGGTCTCGTTATTTTAAAAGTCGGTCCTTATTTTTGCTTAGTAGGATTTTGGTTCACTGCCTGGTGGTTCTGGTAGTACGCCGGGTCGCTGTGGCTGTGTTGCATTTTGCATGGGGCTGTGTGCTCGGAGCCGTGGAGCGCCATTTGTGTGAACCGCTTCACTGGGGAGTACTGATCGGCCCATTCTTGGTCCTCTGATGTATAAAATGATTTTATTATTATTATTATTATTATAAAGTAAGATTATCACTTAAATGATTTAATTCTTGTTGCGTTAATTGCAACTTGGGCACTGAGAAATTTAGTACTGTAATTAGGGAAGATTTAATAGTGGCACATGCCTCTGTACCTGTTTCGTAATCTGTTAATTACCGAAAGACCTTAAGCTCATAGTCATATGATGTGACTGGTGTACTGTTACAAGTATTAAAATGTTTCAGGTAGCTATTACTTGGGTGGAACCCCAACGGAGAGAGCAGTTGCGTGTCCGTTGTTGGCGCGGCCTGGTGTCTCTTGTTCATTTTGGTGCACCTGAGTGAAGTATTGTGTTGCCTCCTCCCATCGTGTTCTTCTCATAAACATTTCCTTCGAGGCATTTTTGTTAACTTTATGCTAGTATTATTTCAATTTCTTACATTGGTAAAATTGTGTGCCCTCATTACGCACACTGTCATAGCGGAGTTCATGTTCCATTGTAATTTCTTAAACTCCATTGTGTGTGCCCTTCGTGATACATATTGTTTGTCATAATAGATTTGAGTGTGGGAATTATAATGTCTCATATATCATGACGTGCGTGTGTAATGGTGCAGTAAATGGATGACAGGAAATCACGAATCCACAATACTCTGTAGGCACACAGAGTGAGGAAAGGTGTCGAAAGCCTTCTGCAAATCTAAAAATACGATAATTTGACATCCCCAGGCGATAGTACTCATTACTTCACGAGTGTAAACAGCTAGTTGTATTTCACAAGAACGATATTTTCTGAATCGATGCTGACTATATGTCAATAAATAGTTTTCTTCGAGGTACTTCATAATGTTCGAATACAGTATATGTTCTAAAACCCTACTGCAAATCGACGTTAGTGATATTGGCGTGTAATTCAGCGGCTTACTCGTACTTCCCTTTTTGCGTATTGGTGTGACTTGAGCAGTTTTCTAGTCTTTAGGTACGGATCTTTCTGTGAGCGAGAGGTTGTATATAACTGCTAAGTATGGAGCTATTTTATCAGCATACTGTGAGAGGAACCTGACTGGTTTACAATCTGGACTGGAAACCTTGCCTTTATTAAGTGATTTAAGCTGCTTTGTTACACCGAGGGTATCTACTTCTATGTTTCTCATCCTGGAAGTTGTAAATATGTAAGCAATAAACTTAATACGATTTGTTACTGTATAACAGTTCTCTCAAGCTGCACATCAAAGAAAATAATAATTGTGTACTGTGGCAGCAGAATCTGTATTGCAACATGCTGCAATCTTTTGGGGGAAACTAATGCTAGCAAGTGTCGTTTCAGAGCCGAAAGGAGAACTATAGGAGCTGTGGTGAATGCAGCTCGTAGAAGTGCATTGGAGGCTCTATTTATAAAAAACCATTGCCTTCCATCCCTCTGCTTATAAATTTGCCAAGTAATGTATTTTTGGTAACTCTGATGATATGCAGCCTGTAGTTAGAGAAGAGGGCATTCACTCACCTAACACAAGAAACTAGGAAATAAATGTCCAAAATTCAAATACAATATTAAAACGAAATGGGCCACTGCAAACTGGAATCGAGCTGTGCAACAGACTACACCTTCACTTGGAAATGATGGACATTTCAGCACTTAAAAAAAGTTTTTACGACTACCTAATTCAGAAGTGTTATGATGCAGCTGAGAACAAAGCAGGTTCAGAACCTAAAGGTTCCATTATCACTGCACATGGTGAACAGAAATGCCTCCGAATTTTTATGCTGTTCTCAGGTATTACATGTTACGCATATTACTCGTCTAATTCCCAGCTTCGCTGACGCAAGCTGCAACCCTCTGCCACTACAGGGTTCCAAATTGTATTTTTTTAAACATTGCTGGGTGTAACTTAATTATGTTTGTTCGTGACAAACAGCATGCTGCAATCTAGTTTATAACCACAGAAAACGTACCTACAATTGATATCCATAGAAAAATGGAAGCTGTGTACAGTGATGATTATCAACATCACTAAGGCATTACGGACTCCCTACAAACGCTGGGTCTCTTTTTTTTTATGTACCGTGAACTTACTAGTTTGCACCTGAAGACGCAGCTGCACCTGAAGATGCATCTTTAAGTGCCGTGAAACTGATGGTGCACAAAACTAAAAGAATCCTACAGCTGAAGTGGTTTTATTTGTTGACATGACAGACTGTGCTTGCAGTTGCCCACACTGTGAAGCGTTTTGCATGTGTGGCAGAGCTGAGAGTGGACGACCGCATACGGTAACTGCTGAGACTATTTAGAATTGGCTTGATGAACTACTGGATAATACAGACACAGCTCTTAGATGAGTGTGGTATATCACAGAAAACTAATGTATGGTGAGTCCCTTGAATGCTCACTCCTGACATGAAATATGTCAACAACTTCCTTTGGCTTTTAAGTGGGAGGGCGTAGTTTCTTAACAACGCTGACCAGTGATGAAAGCTGGGTTTACCAGTTTGACTCAATGTCAAATTGCTGATGTCTATACGATCATCACTGTACACAGCCTTCATTCTTCTGTGGATTTCAATTACAGGCACGTCTACTGTGGTTAGAAACTCTACTACAACAAGCTGTTTCTCATGCACCGTCATAGTTATGTTAAACACTGCATGTTACGCACTGCAATTTGCAGCCCTATAGTGACAGAAGGTTACAACTAGCATCGGCGAAGCAGGAAATTCTACTGCGAAGTGTATTTATTTATGTCTGGAATCTAATCCCAAACGCCTGGATCGATTCCAACCAACTGTAGCGCAACAACAGTTGGCCTCATGAGTATCAGCACTGGAGGGCTTATAACTTCCTTATAGAGTGAAGCTAATGGCAAAAATGTTTTTTTAGCCCATCGTATATAGGCTGTTCTGGATGCCAGGTTCATTGTGTGGAAATGCGGCATACCTTCTTGACATTTTTTGTAGGGCAACTTACACGTCAGAGGGGTAAAAAAAATCTGTTTTCAAGCTCCTGACGTGTATGCTGCATGACACCATAGACATGTTGTGAAAAGTTATCTGCCTTTTTATCTATGTTCAGCAGGGGCTCCATGTACAGATAGCCACACCTGCTGAAAGGCTGTGTGACAGGGTATGCACAGAGGAAAGGAGGCACGTTGAATAATGGGCTGAGAGGGGGTAGGAAGGAATGGGGAATGGACAAGGGGGGGGGAGACATGGGAGGAGGATATGAATAGGGAGATGGTGCACGAATTATATACAGATGGGAGGGAGTAGGACGTGATGCAGACAGGGAGACAGAAGGGAGAATATGGGGAGTGGGTAGAGAAGGTGTGGGTGAGGAGATGAATAGAGAGTACGAGGACATGGAGATAGACTAAGGTAAGGGTTTAGGAGATGTAACAAATATGTCAAACATGTACGTGGACAAAGCCACAGGATAAAATCTAGAGTTCACGAAAATGTAAGAAGAAGCATAAAGGTTGTACAGGACTAAATATCAGCAAAGCCGATTTCAGGCTAGCATCAGGTTTCCTAGATTGTTTCAACCTGAAAGTGAAACGGGGCAGTTGGTACCACAATACAAAACGACCAAGGAGGATGAGCTACACGGACTTAGAGGATGCAGTTCTTGAGTGGACGAGGCGCCTGCAGTCAGCACTACCAGTTGCATGGGAAACAAATGTTTCAAAGTTTTATATTTCCAGTATTAAGGAAAAATGAGCACGCTTTAACTCCTGCCGACTTCAGACCTAAAGTCGTATTCAGCCAATGGTTCTTTTAGCTCATCACAGTCAATCCTCACTTCATGTATGTGTGATTTTCATGGAAGAAGTTGCAATATCATGTTTGTGCCGGTTTAAAATTGTAAGTGAAGGCATCGAGGAGTTACGGACGTTTATGCAGCGTGTTTTGAAACACGAAGAGCAGAGACGCGCCGCGCCGCCTGGCCCAGTAAGCGTAGTTTGCTTTGATATAGGAGCGTGTGGCGGCGTAAAAAAAGACTAGTTTCCACAGTGGAATGAATGGAGAGTAACGGAAAGTGTTTAATTTGTAACTACATAAGACGAGAACGTAGCTTTTGCGTGCGCTTGTGTAATCCGTTTTTCTCTTCGGTTTGTATTTACGCCTTTGAGTGCGTTTTTGCCTGGGACGGTGAGGTCGTATCTAGTTGAAATTGATATCACGTACTGAGAACGGTAGTCGCTTGGCGGTGTCAAAGTTTTAAAATTGTAAGTGAAGGCATCGAGGAGTTACGGACGTTTATGCAGCGTGTTTTGAAACACGAAGAGCAGAGACGCGCCGCGCCGCCTGGCCCAGTAAGCGTAGTTTGCTTTGATATAGGACCGTGTGGCGACGTAAAAAAATACTAGTTTCCACAGTGGAATGAATGGAGAGTAACGGAAAGTGTTTAATTTGTAACTACATAAGACGAGAACGTAGCTTTTGCGTGCGCTTGTGTAATCCGTTTTTCTCTTCGGTTTGTATTTACGCCTTTGAGTGCGTTTTTGCCTGGGACGGTGAGGTCGTATCTAGTTGAAATTGATATCACGTACTGAGAACGGTAGTCGCTTGGCGGTGTCAAAGTTTTAAAATTGTAAGTGAAGGCATCGAGGAGTTACGGACGTTTATGCAGCGTGTTTTGAAACACGAAGAGCAGAGACGCGCCGCGCCGCCTGGCCCAGTAAGCGTAGTTTGCTTTGATATAGGAGCGTGTGGCGGCGTAAAAAAAGACTAGTTTCCACAGTGGAATGAATGGAGAGTAACGGAAAGTGTTTAATTTGTAACTACATAAGACGAGAACGTAGCTTTTGCGTGCGCTTGTGTAATCCGTTTTTCTCTTCGGTTTGTATTTACGCCTTTGAGTGCGTTTTTGCCTGGGACGGTGAGGTCGTATCTAGTTGAAATTGATATCACGTACTGAGAACGGTAGTCGCTTGGCGGTGTCAAAGTTTTAAAATTGTAAGTGAAGGCATCGAGGAGTTACGGACGTTTATGCAGCGTGTTTTGAAACACGAAGAGCAGAGACGCGCCGCGCCGCCTGGCCCAGTAAGCGTAGTTTGCTTTGATATAGGAGCGTGTGGCGGCGTAAAAAAAGACTAGTTTCCACAGTGGAATGAATGGAGAGTAACGGAAAGTGTTTAATTTGTAACTACATAAGACGAGAACGTAGCTTTTGCGTGCGCTTGTGTAATCCGTTTTTCTCTTCGGTTTGTATTTACGCCTTTGAGTGCGTTTTTGCCTGGGACGGTGAGGTCGTATCTAGTTGAAATTGATATCACGTACTGAGAACGGTAGTCGCTTGGCGGTGTCAAAGTTTTAAAATTGTAAGTGAAGGCATCGAGGAGTTACGGACGTTTATGCAGCGTGTTTTGAAACACGAAGAGCAGAGACGCGCCGCGCCGCCTGGCCCAGTAAGCGTAGTTTGCTTTGATATAGGAGCGTGTGGCGGCGTAAAAAAAGACTAGTTTCCACAGTGGAATGAATGGAGAGTAACGGAAAGTGTTTAATTTGTAACTACATAAGACGAGAACGTAGCTTTTGCGTGCGCTTGTGTAATCCGTTTTTCTCTTCGGTTTGTATTTACGCCTTTGAGTGCGTTTTTGCCTGGGACGGTGAGGTCGTATCTAGTTGAAATTGATATCACGTACTGAGAACGGTAGTCGCTTGGCGGTGTCAAAGTTTTAAAATTGTAAGTGAAGGCATCGAGGAGTTACGGACGTTTATGCAGCGTGTTTTGAAACACGAAGAGCAGAGACGCGCCGCGCCGCCTGGCCCAGTAAGCGTAGTTTGCTTTGATATAGGACCGTGTGGCGACGTAAAAAAATACTAGTTTCCACAGTGGAATGAATGGAGAGTAACGGAAAGTGTTTAATTTGTAACTACATAAGACGAGAACGTAGCTTTTGCGTGCGCTTGTGTAATCCGTTTTTCTCTTCGGTTTGTATTTACGCCTTTGAGTGCGTTTTTGCCTGGGACGGTGAGGTCGTATCTAGTTGAAATTGATATCACGTACTGAGAACGGTAGTCGCTTGGCGGTGTCAAAGTTTTAAAATTGTAAGTGAAGGCATCGAGGAGTTACGGACGTTTATGCAGCGTGTTTTGAAACACGAAGAGCAGAGACGCGCCGCGCCGCCTGGCCCAGTAAGCGTAGTTTGCTTTGATATAGGAGCGTGTGGCGGCGTAAAAAAAGACTAGTTTCCACAGTGGAATGAATGGAGAGTAACGGAAAGTGTTTAATTTGTAACTACATAAGACGAGAACGTAGCTTTTGCGTGCGCTTGTGTAATCCGTTTTTCTCTTCGGTTTGTATTTACGCCTTTGAGTGCGTTTTTGCCTGGGACGGTGAGGTCGTATCTAGTTGAAATTGATATCACGTACTGAGAACGGTAGTCGCTTGGCGGTGTCAAAGTTTTAAAATTGTAAGTGAAGGCATCGAGGAGTTACGGACGTTTATGCAGCGTGTTTTGAAACACGAAGAGCAGAGACGCGCCGCGCCGCCTGGCCCAGTAAGCGTAGTTTGCTTTGATATAGGACCGTGTGGCGACGTAAAAAAATACTAGTTTCCACAGTGGAATGAATGGAGAGTAACGGAAAGTGTTTAATTTGTAACTACATAAGACGAGAACGTAGCTTTTGCGTGCGCTTGTGTAATCCGTTTTTCTCTTCGGTTTGTATTTACGCCTTTGAGTGCGTTTTTGCCTGGGACGGTGAGGTCGTATCTAGTTGAAATTGATATCACGTACTGAGAACGGTAGTCGCTTGGCGGTGTCAAAGTTTTAAAATTGTAAGTGAAGGCATCGAGGAGTTACGGACGTTTATGCAGCGTGTTTTGAAACACGAAGAGCAGAGACGCGCCGCGCCGCCTGGCCCAGTAAGCGTAGTTTGCTTTGATATAGGAGCGTGTGGCGGCGTAAAAAAAGACTAGTTTCCACAGTGGAATGAATGGAGAGTAACGGAAAGTGTTTAATTTGTAACTACATAAGACGAGAACGTAGCTTTTGCGTGCGCTTGTGTAATCCGTTTTTCTCTTCGGTTTGTATTTACGCCTTTGAGTGCGTTTTTGCCTGGGACGGTGAGGTCGTATCTAGTTGAAATTGATATCACGTACTGAGAACGGTAGTCGCTTGGCGGTGTCAAAGTTTTAAAATTGTAAGTGAAGGCATCGAGGAGTTACGGACGTTTATGCAGCGTGTTTTGAAACACGAAGAGCAGAGACGCGCCGCGCCGCCTGGCCCAGTAAGCGTAGTTTGCTTTGATATAGGAGCGTGTGGCGGCGTAAAAAAAGACTAGTTTCCACAGTGGAATGAATGGAGAGTAACGGAAAGTGTTTAATTTGTAACTACATAAGACGAGAACGTAGCTTTTGCGTGCGCTTGTGTAATCCGTTTTTCTCTTCGGTTTGTATTTACGCCTTTGAGTGCGTTTTTGCCTGGGACGGTGAGGTCGTATCTAGTTGAAATTGATATCACGTACTGAGAACGGTAGTCGCTTGGCGGTGTCAAAGTTTTAAAATTGTAAGTGAAGGCATCGAGGAGTTACGGACGTTTATGCAGCGTGTTTTGAAACACGAAGAGCAGAGACGCGCCGCGCCGCCTGGCCCAGTAAGCGTAGTTTGCTTTGATATAGGACCGTGTGGCGACGTAAAAAAATACTAGTTTCCACAGTGGAATGAATGGAGAGTAACGGAAAGTGTTTAATTTGTAACTACATAAGACGAGAACGTAGCTTTTGCGTGCGCTTGTGTAATCCGTTTTTCTCTTCGGTTTGTATTTACGCCTTTGAGTGCGTTTTTGCCTGGGACGGTGAGGTCGTATCTAGTTGAAATTGATATCACGTACTGAGAACGGTAGTCGCTTGGCGGTGTCAAAGTTTTAAAATTGTAAGTGAAGGCATCGAGGAGTTACGGACGTTTATGCAGCGTGTTTTGAAACACGAAGAGCAGAGACGCGCCGCGCCGCCTGGCCCAGTAAGCGTAGTTTGCTTTGATATAGGACCGTGTGGCGACGTAAAAAAATACTAGTTTCCACAGTGGAATGAATGGAGAGTAACGGAAAGTGTTTAATTTGTAACTACATAAGACGAGAACGTAGCTTTTGCGTGCGCTTGTGTAATCCGTTTTTCTCTTCGGTTTGTATTTACGCCTTTGAGTGCGTTTTTGCCTGGGACGGTGAGGTCGTATCTAGTTGAAATTGATATCACGTACTGAGAACGGTAGTCGCTTGGCGGTGTCAAAGTTTTAAAATTGTAAGTGAAGGCATCGAGGAGTTACGGACGTTTATGCAGCGTGTTTTGAAACACGAAGAGCAGAGACGCGCCGCGCCGCCTGGCCCAGTAAGCGTAGTTTGCTTTGATATAGGAGCGTGTGGCGGCGTAAAAAAAGACTAGTTTCCACAGTGGAATGAATGGAGAGTAACGGAAAGTGTTTAATTTGTAACTACATAAGACGAGAACGTAGCTTTTGCGTGCGCTTGTGTAATCCGTTTTTCTCTTCGGTTTGTATTTACGCCTTTGAGTGCGTTTTTGCCTGGGACGGTGAGGTCGTATCTAGTTGAAATTGATATCACGTACTGAGAACGGTAGTCGCTTGGCGGTGTCAAAGTTTTAAAATTGTAAGTGAAGGCATCGAGGAGTTACGGACGTTTATGCAGCGTGTTTTGAAACACGAAGAGCAGAGACGCGCCGCGCCGCCTGGCCCAGTAAGCGTAGTTTGCTTTGATATAGGACCGTGTGGCGACGTAAAAAAATACTAGTTTCCACAGTGGAATGAATGGAGAGTAACGGAAAGTGTTTAATTTGTAACTACATAAGACGAGAACGTAGCTTTTGCGTGCGCTTGTGTAATCCGTTTTTCTCTTCGGTTTGTATTTACGCCTTTGAGTGCGTTTTTGCCTGGGACGGTGAGGTCGTATCTAGTTGAAATTGATATCACGTACTGAGAACGGTAGTCGCTTGGCGGTGTCAAAGTTTTAAAATTGTAAGTGAAGGCATCGAGGAGTTACGGACGTTTATGCAGCGTGTTTTGAAACACGAAGAGCAGAGACGCGCCGCGCCGCCTGGCCCAGTAAGCGTAGTTTGCTTTGATATAGGAGCGTGTGGCGGCGTAAAAAAAGACTAGTTTCCACAGTGGAATGAATGGAGAGTAACGGAAAGTGTTTAATTTGTAACTACATAAGACGAGAACGTAGCTTTTGCGTGCGCTTGTGTAATCCGTTTTTCTCTTCGGTTTGTATTTACGCCTTTGAGTGCGTTTTTGCCTGGGACGGTGAGGTCGTATCTAGTTGAAATTGATATCACGTACTGAGAACGGTAGTCGCTTGGCGGTGTCAAAGTTTTAAAATTGTAAGTGAAGGCATCGAGGAGTTACGGACGTTTATGCAGCGTGTTTTGAAACACGAAGAGCAGAGACGCGCCGCGCCGCCTGGCCCAGTAAGCGTAGTTTGCTTTGATATAGGAGCGTGTGGCGGCGTAAAAAAAGACTAGTTTCCACAGTGGAATGAATGGAGAGTAACGGAAAGTGTTTAATTTGTAACTACATAAGACGAGAACGTAGCTTTTGCGTGCGCTTGTGTAATCCGTTTTTCTCTTCGGTTTGTATTTACGCCTTTGAGTGCGTTTTTGCCTGGGACGGTGAGGTCGTATCTAGTTGAAATTGATATCACGTACTGAGAACGGTAGTCGCTTGGCGGTGTCAAAGTTTTAAAATTGTAAGTGAAGGCATCGAGGAGTTACGGACGTTTATGCAGCGTGTTTTGAAACACGAAGAGCAGAGACGCGCCGCGCCGCCTGGCCCAGTAAGCGTAGTTTGCTTTGATATAGGACCGTGTGGCGACGTAAAAAAAGACTAGTTTCCACAGTGGAATGAATGGAGAGTAACGGAAAGTGTTTAATTTGTAACTACATAAGACGAGAACGTAGCTTTTGCGTGCGCTTGTGTAATCCGTTTTTCTCTTCGGTTTGTATTTACGCCTTTGAGTGCGTTTTTGCCTGGGACGGTGAGGTCGTATCTAGTTGAAATTGATATCACGTACTGAGAACGGTAGTCGCTTGGCGGTGTCAAAGTTTTAAAATTGTAAGTGAAGGCATCGAGGAGTTACGGACGTTTATGCAGCGTGTTTTGAAACACGAAGAGCAGAGACGCGCCGCGCCGCCTGGCCCAGTAAGCGTAGTTTGCTTTGATATAGGACCGTGTGGCGACGTAAAAAAAGACTAGTTTCCACAGTGGAATGAATGGAGAGTAACGGAAAGTGTTTAATTTGTAACTACATAAGACGAGAACGTAGCTTTTGCGTGCGCTTGTGTAATCCGTTTTTCTCTTCGGTTTGTATTTACGCCTTTGAGTGCGTTTTTGCCTGGGACGGTGAGGTCGTATCTAGTTGAAATTGATATCACGTACTGAGAACGGTAGTCGCTTGGCGGTGTCAAAGTTTTAAAATTGTAAGTGAAGGCATCGAGGAGTTACGGACGTTTATGCAGCGTGTTTTGAAACACGAAGAGCAGAGACGCGCCGCGCCGCCTGGCCCAGTAAGCGTAGTTTGCTTTGATATAGGACCGTGTGGCGACGTAAAAAAAGACTAGTTTCCACAGTGGAATGAATGGAGAGTAACGGAAAGTGTTTAATTTGTAACTACATAAGACGAGAACGTAGCTTTTGCGTGCGCTTGTGTAATCCGTTTTTCTCTTCGGTTTGTATTTACGCCTTTGAGTGCGTTTTTGCCTGGGACGGTGAGGTCGTATCTAGTTGAAATTGATATCACGTACTGAGAACGGTAGTCGCTTGGCGGTGTCAAAGTTTTAAAATTGTAAGTGAAGGCATCGAGGAGTTACGGACGTTTATGCAGCGTGTTTTGAAACACGAAGAGCAGAGACGCGCCGCGCCGCCTGGCCCAGTAAGCGTAGTTTGCTTTGATATAGGAGCGTGTGGCGGCGTAAAAAAAGACTAGTTTCCACAGTGGAATGAATGGAGAGTAACGGAAAGTGTTTAATTTGTAACTACATAAGACGAGAACGTAGCTTTTGCGTGCGCTTGTGTAATCCGTTTTTCTCTTCGGTTTGTATTTACGCCTTTGAGTGCGTTTTTGCCTGGGACGGTGAGGTCGTATCTAGTTGAAATTGATATCACGTACTGAGAACGGTAGTCGCTTGGCGGTGTCAAAGTTTTAAAATTGTAAGTGAAGGCATCGAGGAGTTACGGACGTTTATGCAGCGTGTTTTGAAACACGAAGAGCAGAGACGCGCCGCGCCGCCTGGCCCAGTAAGCGTAGTTTGCTTTGATATAGGACCGTGTGGCGACGTAAAAAAAGACTAGTTTCCACAGTGGAATGAATGGAGAGTAACGGAAAGTGTTTAATTTGTAACTACATAAGACGAGAACGTAGCTTTTGCGTGCGCTTGTGTAATCCGTTTTTCTCTTCGGTTTGTATTTACGCCTTTGAGTGCGTTTTTGCCTGGGACGGTGAGGTCGTATCTAGTTGAAATTGATATCACGTACTGAGAACGGTAGTCGCTTGGCGGTGTCAAAGTTTTAAAATTGTAAGTGAAGGCATCGAGGAGTTACGGACGTTTATGCAGCGTGTTTTGAAACACGAAGAGCAGAGACGCGCCGCGCCGCCTGGCCCAGTAAGCGTAGTTTGCTTTGATATAGGACCGTGTGGCGACGTAAAAAAAGACTAGTTTCCACAGTGGAATGAATGGAGAGTAACGGAAAGTGTTTAATTTGTAACTACATAAGACGAGAACGTAGCTTTTGCGTGCGCTTGTGTAATCCGTTTTTCTCTTCGGTTTGTATTTACGCCTTTGAGTGCGTTTTTGCCTGGGACGGTGAGGTCGTATCTAGTTGAAATTGATATCACGTACTGAGAACGGTAGTCGCTTGGCGGTGTCAAAGTTTTAAAATTGTAAGTGAAGGCATCGAGGAGTTACGGACGTTTATGCAGCGTGTTTTGAAACACGAAGAGCAGAGACGCGCCGCGCCGCCTGGCCCAGTAAGCGTAGTTTGCTTTGATATAGGACCGTGTGGCGACGTAAAAAAAGACTAGTTTCCACAGTGGAATGAATGGAGAGTAACGGAAAGTGTTTAATTTGTAACTACATAAGACGAGAACGTAGCTTTTGCGTGCGCTTGTGTAATCCGTTTTTCTCTTCGGTTTGTATTTACGCCTTTGAGTGCGTTTTTGCCTGGGACGGTGAGGTCGTATCTAGTTGAAATTGATATCACGTACTGAGAACGGTAGTCGCTTGGCGGTGTCAAAGTTTTAAAATTGTAAGTGAAGGCATCGAGGAGTTACGGACGTTTATGCAGCGTGTTTTGAAACACGAAGAGCAGAGACGCGCCGCGCCGCCTGGCCCAGTAAGCGTAGTTTGCTTTGATATAGGACCGTGTGGCGACGTAAAAAAAGACTAGTTTCCACAGTGGAATGAATGGAGAGTAACGGAAAGTGTTTAATTTGTAACTACATAAGACGAGAACGTAGCTTTTGCGTGCGCTTGTGTAATCCGTTTTTCTCTTCGGTTTGTATTTACGCCTTTGAGTGCGTTTTTGCCTGGGACGGTGAGGTCGTATCTAGTTGAAATTGATATCACGTACTGAGAACGGTAGTCGCTTGGCGGTGTCAAAGTTTTAAAATTGTAAGTGAAGGCATCGAGGAGTTACGGACGTTTATGCAGCGTGTTTTGAAACACGAAGAGCAGAGACGCGCCGCGCCGCCTGGCCCAGTAAGCGTAGTTTGCTTTGATATAGGACCGTGTGGCGACGTAAAAAAAGACTAGTTTCCACAGTGGAATGAATGGAGAGTAACGGAAAGTGTTTAATTTGTAACTACATAAGACGAGAACGTAGCTTTTGCGTGCGCTTGTGTAATCCGTTTTTCTCTTCGGTTTGTATTTACGCCTTTGAGTGCGTTTTTGCCTGGGACGGTGAGGTCGTATCTAGTTGAAATTGATATCACGTACTGAGAACGGTAGTCGCTTGGCGGTGTCAAAGTTTTAAAATTGTAAGTGAAGGCATCGAGGAGTTACGGACGTTTATGCAGCGTGTTTTGAAACACGAAGAGCAGAGACGCGCCGCGCCGCCTGGCCCAGTAAGCGTAGTTTGCTTTGATATAGGACCGTGTGGCAACGTAAAAAAAGACTAGTTTCCACAGTGGAATGAATGGAGAGTAACGGAAAGTGTTTAATTTGTAACTACATAAGACGAGAACGTAGCTTTTGCGTGCGCTTGTGTAATCCGTTTTTCTCTTCGGTTTGTATTTACGCCTTTGAGTGCGTTTTTGCCTGGGACGGTGAGGTCGTATCTAGTTGAAATTGATATCACGTACTGAGAACGGTAGTCGCTTGGCGGTGTCAAAGTTTTAAAATTGTAAGTGAAGGCATCGAGGAGTTACGGACGTTTATGCAGCGTGTTTTGAAACACGAAGAGCAGAGACGCGCCGCGCCGCCTGGCCCAGTAAGCGTAGTTTGCTTTGATATAGGACCGTGTGGCGACGTAAAAAAAGACTAGTTTCCACAGTGGAATGAATGGAGAGTAACGGAAAGTGTTTAATTTGTAACTACATAAGACGAGAACGTAGCTTTTGCGTGCGCTTGTGTAATCCGTTTTTCTCTTCGGTTTGTATTTACGCCTTTGAGTGCGTTTTTGCCTGGGACGGTGAGGTCGTATCTAGTTGAAATTGATATCACGTACTGAGAACGGTAGTCGCTTGGCGGTGTCAAAGTTTTAAAATTGTAAGTGAAGGCATCGAGGAGTTACGGACGTTTATGCAGCGTGTTTTGAAACACGAAGAGCAGAGACGCGCCGCGCCGCCTGGCCCAGTAAGCGTAGTTTGCTTTGATATAGGACCGTGTGGCGACGTAAAAAAAGACTAGTTTCCACAGTGGAATGAATGGAGAGTAACGGAAAGTGTTTAATTTGTAACTACATAAGACGAGAACGTAGCTTTTGCGTGCGCTTGTGTAATCCGTTTTTCTCTTCGGTTTGTATTTACGCCTTTGAGTGCGTTTTTGCCTGGGACGGTGAGGTCGTATCTAGTTGAAATTGATATCACGTACTGAGAACGGTAGTCGCTTGGCGGTGTCAAAGTTTTAAAATTGTAAGTGAAGGCATCGAGGAGTTACGGACGTTTATGCAGCGTGTTTTGAAACACGAAGAGCAGAGACGCGCCGCGCCGCCTGGCCCAGTAAGCGTAGTTTGCTTTGATATAGGACCGTGTGGCGACGTAAAAAAAGACTAGTTTCCACAGTGGAATGAATGGAGAGTAACGGAAAGTGTTTAATTTGTAACTACATAAGACGAGAACGTAGCTTTTGCGTGCGCTTGTGTAATCCGTTTTTCTCTTCGGTTTGTATTTACGCCTTTGAGTGCGTTTTTGCCTGGGACGGTGAGGTCGTATCTAGTTGAAATTGATATCACGTACTGAGAACGGTAGTCGCTTGGCGGTGTCAAAGTTTTAAAATTGTAAGTGAAGGCATCGAGGAGTTACGGACGTTTATGCAGCGTGTTTTGAAACACGAAGAGCAGAGACGCGCCGCGCCGCCTGGCCCAGTAAGCGTAGTTTGCTTTGATATAGGACCGTGTGGCGACGTAAAAAAAGACTAGTTTCCACAGTGGAATGAATGGAGAGTAACGGAAAGTGTTTAATTTGTAACTACATAAGACGAGAACGTAGCTTTTGCGTGCGCTTGTGTAATCCGTTTTTCTCTTCGGTTTGTATTTACGCCTTTGAGTGCGTTTTTGCCTGGGACGGTGAGGTCGTATCTAGTTGAAATTGATATCACGTACTGAGAACGGTAGTCGCTTGGCGGTGTCAAAGTTTTAAAATTGTAAGTGAAGGCATCGAGGAGTTACGGACGTTTATGCAGCGTGTTTTGAAACACGAAGAGCAGAGACGCGCCGCGCCGCCTGGCCCAGTAAGCGTAGTTTGCTTTGATATAGGACCGTGTGGCGACGTAAAAAAAGACTAGTTTCCACAGTGGAATGAATGGAGAGTAACGGAAAGTGTTTAATTTGTAACTACATAAGACGA
Source organism: Schistocerca cancellata (assembly GCF_023864275.1). Taxonomy (NCBI): domain Eukaryota; kingdom Metazoa; phylum Arthropoda; class Insecta; order Orthoptera; family Acrididae; genus Schistocerca; species Schistocerca cancellata. The sequence continues at coordinate 2,577 of NW_026046824.1, read as the reverse complement.
GAACGTAGCTTTTGCGTGCGCTTGTGTAATCCGTTTTTCTCTTCGGTTTGTATTTACGCCTTTGAGTGCGTTTTTGCCTGGGACGGTGAGGTCGTATCTAGTTGAAATTGATATCACGTACTGAGAACGGTAGTCGCTTGGCGGTGTCAAAGTTTTAAAATTGTAAGTGAAGGCATCGAGGAGTTACGGACGTTTATGCAGCGTGTTTTGAAACACGAAGAGCAGAGACGCGCCGCGCCGCCTGGCCCAGTAAGCGTAGTTTGCTTTGATATAGGACCGTGTGGCGACGTAAAAAAAGACTAGTTTCCACAGTGGAATGAATGGAGAGTAACGGAAAGTGTTTAATTTGTAACTACATAAGACGAGAACGTAGCTTTTGCGTGCGCTTGTGTAATCCGTTTTTCTCTTCGGTTTGTATTTACGCCTTTGAGTGCGTTTTTGCCTGGGACGGTGAGGTCGTATCTAGTTGAAATTGATATCACGTACTGAGAACGGTAGTCGCTTGGCGGTGTCAAAGTTTTAAAATTGTAAGTGAAGGCATCGAGGAGTTACGGACGTTTATGCAGCGTGTTTTGAAACACGAAGAGCAGAGACGCGCCGCGCCGCCTGGCCCAGTAAGCGTAGTTTGCTTTGATATAGGACCGTGTGGCGACGTAAAAAAAGACTAGTTTCCACAGTGGAATGAATGGAGAGTAACGGAAAGTGTTTAATTTGTAACTACATAAGACGAGAACGTAGCTTTTGCGTGCGCTTGTGTAATCCGTTTTTCTCTTCGGTTTGTATTTACGCCTTTGAGTGCGTTTTTGCCTGGGACGGTGAGGTCGTATCTAGTTGAAATTGATATCACGTACTGAGAACGGTAGTCGCTTGGCGGTGTCAAAGTTTTAAAATGTAAGTGAAGGCATCGAGGAGTTACGGACGTTTATGCAGCGTGTTTTGAAACACGAAGAGCAGAGACGCGCCGCGCCGCCTGGCCCAGTAAGCGTAGTTTGCTTTGATATAGGACCGTGTGGCGACGTAAAAAAAGACTAGTTTCCACAGTGGAATGAATGGAGAGTAACGGAAAGTGTTTAATTTGTAACTACATAAGACGAGAACGTAGCTTTTGCGTGCGCTTGTGTAATCCGTTTTTCTCTTCGGTTTGTATTTACGCCTTTGAGTGCGTTTTTTGCCTGGGACGGTGAGGTCGTATCTAGTTGAAATTGATATCACGTACTGAGAACGGTAGTCGCTTGGCGGTGTCAAAGTTTTAAAATTGTAAGTGAAGGCATCGAGGAGTTACGGACGTTTATGCAGCGTGTTTTGAAACACGAAGAGCAGAGACGCGCCGCGCCGCCTGGCCCAGTAAGCGTAGTTTGCTTTGATATAGGACCGTGTGGCGACGTAAAAAAAGACTAGTTTCCACAGTGGAATGAATGGAGAGTAACGGAAAGTGTTTAATTTGTAACTACATAAGACGAGAACGTAGCTTTTGCGTGCGCTTGTGTAATCCGTTTTTCTCTTCGGTTTGTATTTACGCCTTTGAGTGCGTTTTTGCCTGGGACGGTGAGGTCGTATCTAGTTGAAATTGATATCACGTACTGAGAACGGTAGTCGCTTGGCGGTGTCAAAGTTTTAAAATTGTAAGTGAAGGCATCGAGGAGTTACGGACGTTTATGCAGCGTGTTTTGAAACACGAAGAGCAGAGACGCGCCGCGCCGCCTGGCCCAGTAAGCGTAGTTTGCTTTGATATAGGACCGTGTGGCGACGTAAAAAAAGACTAGTTTCCACAGTGGAATGAATGGAGAGTAACGGAAAGTGTTTAATTTGTAACTACATAAGACGAGAACGTAGCTTTTGCGTGCGCTTGTGTAATCCGTTTTTCTCTTCGGTTTGTATTTACGCCTTTGAGTGCGTTTTTGCTGGGACGGTGAGGTCGTATCTAGTTGAAATTGATATCACGTACTGAGAACGGTAGTCGCTTGGCGGTGTCAAAGTTTTAAAATTGTAAGTGAAGGCATCGAGGAGTTACGGACGTTTATGCAGCGTGTTTTGAAACACGAAGAGCAGAGACGCGCCGCGCCGCCTGGCCCAGTAAGCGTAGTTTGCTTTGATATAGGACCGTGTGGCGACGTAAAAAAAGACTAGTTTCCACAGTGGAATGAATGGAGAGTAACGGAAAGTGTTTAATTTGTAACTACATAAGACGAGAACGTAGCTTTTGCGTGCGCTTGTGTAATCCGTTTTTCTCTTCGGTTTGTATTTACGCCTTTGAGTGCGTTTTGCCTGGGACGGTGAGGTCGTATCTAGTTGAAATTGATATCACGTACTGAGAACGGTAGTCGCTTGGCGGTGTCAAAGTTTTAAAATTGTAAGTGAAGGCATCGAGGAGTTACGGACGTTTATGCAGCGTGTTTTGAAACACGAAGAGCAGAGACGCGCCGCGCCGCCTGGCCCAGTAAGCGTAGTTTGCTTTGATATAGGACCGTGTGGCGACGTAAAAAAAGACTAGTTTCCACAGTGGAATGAATGGAGAGTAACGGAAAGTGTTTAATTTGTAACTACATAAGACGAGAACGTAGCTTTTGCGTGCGCTTG